>NC_061111.1:160578115-160719711 GCF_002878395.1 Capsicum annuum | reverse complement strand
GTCTTTTGGACTATTGTTTGAATAAATATGTCATAAAAATTTATGCACTTTTCATATATTAAAAAAAAACTGATTTTTGATGTGGCTTATTCAAAAACATTTTTACTTTTTTATTTTGTAGTAATGAAGTAAAAAATACTTTTAAATCTTGTGTTACTAAATTAAATATATGTCAATTGTATCAAAATATTTTAAAACTTTTTGATATTAAATTTGTCATTTGAAAAGTTGAAAGAATCGTTCATCTTGAAACGAACTAATAAGAAAGTAGTCCACATAAATTGAAATGAAATAGTAACTTTGGAATAAACATTTTAAAATATTGATTTGTTTTGAAAGAGTAAAAAAAACTAGAAATAAAATAAAATTAAACTAACTTAAATCACCTGCACCACCTAATTTCTTTTTTTTTTTCCACGTCTCACCATGCACTCACCCATTATCCACACACAAATTGAGTTAAATAAAGAGAAAAGACATATTTTCTTTTCTGAACTTGTCTTTCCAACTCACTTTAGCACTTAAACTTAAGTTCTGTTTATTTGCCCCCTGTAATATCTTTAAAGTGTATTAAAATCCCTCTTAACTGCTCGCGTGAAAACAAGCACCGTTGGGCACGTTAAAACTCATTTTTTTGTCTATCTAATTTCTTTTAAATATTTATTTAAAGAAAAAAATGCATATATTTATATAAAAAAATACATTAATATTATATTTAAAATATAGTTAAAAAAAATTTTAAAAATTTAAAAATAAACACCTTTTATTCTTTCTTCTCCAAAACATCAACAACACTCAAATTCCTCCATTAACAACCTCAAATCATTCTCCATCAACACTCTTCTTCAATTTTTTTCATTTTCCTCCCTTAACACCATCAAAGAACAACCACAAAAACATTAAATTTAAAAAAAAAATTCTATTGAACACCTTTTATTCTTTCTTCTCCAAAACATCCACAACACTCAAATTCCTTCATTAACAACCTCAAATTCATTTTTCATCAGCACTCTTCTTCAATTTTTTTCATTTTTCTCCATCAACACCATCAAAGAACAACCACATGAACACTAAATTAAAAAAAAAAAATTCTTCATTAAACACCATCTCAAATTTCAATCCAACTCCCTTAAAATTTGAACAAAAATTAAATTAAATTGATGATTTTATCTTTAAACAACTTACCATCAATGAAATTTCTTTTAATTTCTACTTTTGAATTTTTTTTGTTAATAAGATAATTTTTGAATTACTTTTTTAAACTCCAAACTTGAATCAGAAATAAGAAAAAGAAAACATCACAAACTTGTTTGTAGGGATGGGGTTGTAAAAAAAATAAAGATATTTTTGTGTTAACAAGAAATGAGGAGGGATGGGGGGTTGAGAGGATGGAAGGGGAACCTAGTTTGCTAGGGAGGGGTTGCGGGGGAGAAGGGGGGGAGGGGGCGCTGGAAGAGGACGAGTGGAGGAGGGAGAGAGGCTAAAGAAGAAGGAAAGGGAGGGGGGAGAGGGGCTGGAGAAGAAGGAAAGGGAGGGGGATGAGGGCATTTTTATTTTATATATATATATATATATATATATATATATATATATATATAAATAACATATGGGTGAAATTACTTTTTTTTAAAATTATAATTTTTTATGTGGCAATGATGTGGCTCTGAGGTATGGAGAGTGTAACACACTCTTCATTATGAAAGTTATAATATATATTAAGTGGTGAAACTAATGAACTTTAAAGATCTTAAGGGGGATAAATAAACACAAGTTAAGTTTAAGTGTTAAAGTGAATTGGGAGGATAAATTCAGAGGAGGGAAAATGTCTTTTCTCTTTAATAAATTACAGATTATATATGATATTTATTAC
The DNA here is from genome assembly GCF_002878395.1 of Capsicum annuum. Classification (NCBI taxonomy): domain Eukaryota; kingdom Viridiplantae; phylum Streptophyta; class Magnoliopsida; order Solanales; family Solanaceae; genus Capsicum; species Capsicum annuum. The sequence goes on along the minus strand of NC_061111.1, from coordinate 160,717,841 downwards.
ATTTCTTATGCATAAGACTTAATTTATTTTTTATGAATAAATTTAAAATTGAATGCGTATCAATTAATTAACATCTATATCTTCTATATATTATTACTAAAAATAAGTAATAAAATAAAAAGGGTGTTGTCTTTTTAAGATTTTTTCCCTCTTCTTTCTAAATTGAACATTTGTTTGAATGTGTACCAATTAACATCTATATCAAGAAAATATATCTTCTATATATCTTACTTTAATTTTTTTTTAGTACTTTAATTGTTAAGTTATATAGAATAATAATAAAGTATAAAAAAATAAGAACTCTATAAACTTCTACAAAATAACAGAAAACTACAAAAATAAAAAATTTCAAGTCATTTAAATTCAAACAAATAAAAGAATACTTAAATGAAAATAAATAAATAAACAAAAATTATATAATAAAAAATTCTAAACATTTTATTGTTTAAAAAAATAATTGATTTTACACTTTTTAAAAATTTAAAAAGATAATTGAAAAAAAAAAAAGAAGCTAACCTAACCTCCTGTGCACGTCCACACTTCCCTACCCCATTTCCCTGGCAGGTCTCCCACCCCAAAAATTTTTTAAATTTTAAATTTTTAAAAATAAAAAAAAAAAAAAAAAAAAAAGATACAAAAGCTATCAATGGATAATATCCACGTTTCCAGAACATCCACAATGAATCTGATAGCAGTTTTTAATATATTTTAAAATTCTTATATTAATTTTAAAAAAATTAGGCATAAATTCAAAGCAGTTACAATGTTTACACATTTTAACTTTCTTTTATCAGATGTGTTTAAAAACACAAAAACATCTTGGCAACGTTGAAAAATCAATATTTTCAGAAAAATTATTGTAATACCGAAAGCAATCATAATGATTCAGTTAAGAGAAATTTCTTTTCTGCAAATAACACTTCTTCGTCTTTTTGATGTTTTAATTTTTATTTATTTTGTGTTTATAAAAATAATATGATTGTTTCTGCAACAAGATTTTGTTAGATTTTCATGTTTATTGAATTTTTTAGCGTAACATCTCCTCTAAACTTACCGCAACTTTTGTAGATTCGTCTTTGTCACTTTAAATAAACTTTTTTTTTTAAAAAAAAGCTTTTGTTTAATTTCAGGTGTAAGAATATTTATCACATATAAGTGCAACAATGAATTGAAAATCAATGTTGGTTGAAAGCATCAAACAAGTCCTACAAAGTATCAAGAAAAAACACTGGCAATAGCGCATCATAAAGGAGACAATTTCAGCAATATGTGATGCAATTTGATATCACACTTAGAGATAACAAGTAATTAAAATAATGATTTTTTTGGAGACTTATATTCTGTTTTTGAAATTATATGCTCTTTATTTTATATTGTTATTTGGTGGTTATGGTAATATATTTACATTGTAGTAAAATTAAAATTGAACTTTGAAAGTGTCTTATCAAAAATTTTATGGAATGCCAAGCATGTAGTCAGACACATTTCAGTTTATTTGTTTTATTCGATCTCCCACGTAGAAAATAACAAATATATGATTGAAATCATTTCCTTATATTCTTAATTTTTTTCAGGTGAATTTATTTACAAAGCGGGATTTAAATATGCAAAATTCAATAACTTCGTCATTTTTTTTTCTTACACCGCAACATGAAGTGTGAGGTAATATCTTGAAGCAACATTGATACATCAAATATGCTAATTCTAACTTGAAATTTTTGTTATGGTCTAAACGAACTTAATTTCTCTTTACAAATTATTTCTTTATTAGTGTTACATGGCCTTGAATTATGATTTTTTTTTTGATTATTCTATACATTTGAATCTTTCATGATTAAGTCCATTTTTGTATAAATTTGAATATTTAAAAATTATACGAAATGTATTATAAGTCGCAATTTTTCTCATATCAATATGATGAATAATAAATCTTAAAATTTTGGTCAAAGTTCATATTTTTTGACTTTCAATAATAAAATTATGAGTTATAAAAATAAATGGGTGGAGTACGTGATATTAATTTATTACTTTCTGAAGGTTAGAGCATGTGTTATATTGTTTTTCACATGAGCATATTTAATTAGTATTTTGGTGTTACCACAGTATTTGCCAGCATGATTTGAGTATAGGATAACCACCTCAAAACTTTATATTTGTCATGTGCTTTAACATTTTGATATCAAGTTCATAAAATTTGCAAACATAATTGTTAATAAAATTAGTCTCTGAAATATGCCCTTTAATGCAAATGAAGGACAAAATAATCATTAGTTTGTGCAAGTATGTCCTAATTCATATACAGTTTTCTTATGTTTCGATAAAAATTTATCTTTCACTCCCCATCTTTGTTCATACACTGACCACATCCCTTACGATAATCACACACATACACATACATTATATGTAGGACAATTGAGATCATAAAATACATCATAAAATATTAGTTATTTTATCATAAAAGAACATCATAGCATATTTAGGAGGACGGAAGAAGGAAAAATACAAACAGCGGCAAAGATACAAAGTATTTAGGAGTTTTAAAAAAAAAAAATTGTTTGAAACAATCAAGTTGAAGCTCTAGGTTTCGTTAAAAGTTTTTTTTTAGATTTTTCGACAATTTATGAAATTAGCTTTCAAAAATATTTGAAGTAATTAATTGTTTGATTCATTTGTTAGTATATGATGCGCTTTTAACATGTATACATGTCATCTTTTTTTCTTTATCTAATATAATTAACGTGTACAGATGCTAAATTTTTTAACAAGTTTACATGACTATTTATTTGCAGTTAGTAAGTCTTTAAATTGTGATGAAGAACTCTATGATAAGATCACCTAATTCAAACCTTATTATAGTTACGAAATTAAAAAATATAATTTAAATGAAATATATATCAACAGATTAGACCGAAATTCAAACATAATATAAGTTTTTAAATCATTTATTTGAATAATAGGTAAAACACTAAATAAAAAGAATAAGAAAATATTAAATTATTGTAGTAAAAAAATGCTTACAATAAGATAATAAGGATTGTCTGATGTATTATGATTTGTTTAAATAATTTTAAAATTATTGTTAAAAAATTTAAGAAAATGGAAAATCTAAGAAATAGTGTAAAACTATATTTAAATGTCTATTCAAAATAATTTATATACTTATCAAATATTAAAAGAAAAATAGTAAACAAGTTTATTAATTTTTGGGGCTAGGCTAATAAAAATTCACATTAGTGATGGTGTAAGAATTTAAATTTTATGAATTTTAAATTTTATGATAGCAACATCAAGAAATAATATTTGATTCTAAATTTATTTATTTGTATTTATTTAGAAAAATAATAAATACAAATATAAAATTTGCTTTAAAAATTATTAGATTCAAGAATTTCATTTATCAGCTTTTGGCTAATCGGTAAAAAGAAAGACACAAAATAAATAAAACAAAATAATTATAAGCAATTCTTTAAAAAATCAAAGAATATTTCAGCAAAAAACGTCTACATTATATTAAAAAGGAAGTAATATGTAATGATACCATAGCAAGTGATGATAAAGTAATAAAATATCATCCTAGCAAAGTAAAATACTAATAGTTGAAATAGTGGTTAAATGCATTAAAATAATATAAAAATTTAAAAAGTTATTTGGTGACTATATAATTAATTTTCCTTAAATTAATAGTAATTTTTATTATTGGGCATATTAGATTGAGAAATAAAATTACAGTTGAAATAAAATATAATATAGTCAAATATGCTCAAGTAAATAGTTGAATTGATATTATATTTCTTTTGTTTTGTGTAATCTCAAAAAACTCTATTCATACGTAGTATGAAAGGGTGTTTGACATGTTTAAGAGATATGATTTGAAATTCACACTATGACGGCTTCTTTCATTGAGTTAGCTAAAGAAAATCAAAATTATTACTAATTATCAAGAGTTTACACTTTTTGCTGTTATTTTTATTTAATAACTTAATAAAAAAAAACTTCATATCATTTATATGTCAAATATTTTATATTTATAAACAACTAATAAATGATCATGAATCAGATAGTTTAAATTTCACAATCAATAAAAAAAAAAAGAAAAATTTAATGGGTCAAACTAATAAAATAATAATTTTAAAAAAAAACTTCTCTCTAATATTTTTCACGCATCGCGCGCGGACAAATGCTAGTACTACTTAAAAGTGAATTTAGTTTCACCCTGCGACGTACAAACTCAGTTGCGCATAGCTTTCACGCGTCTATCATGTCATTACTGACTTTCATATGTATTTTTTTAAATATTTTTCATCTTTTTTGTGTCTAGTTTCAAATCCACCCACCCACCCCCCTCCAAATGAAAATTTCATTTCTACTCCAAAAGAAAAAACTAAGCAATGACACCAAAGAAGAACTGACCAGTGACGCCATTTTCTTCTTCTCCATTGCTGAAATAAAATTAACATTCAACTTCTTCATATTCTGCATATGGAAGAAGGTTATAATTTTACAAGTATCCAACTTCTTTCATTTTTCACTGTTCACTAGTTAATTTGTCACATAAATACCATCAGTTGCACTATCACATCGATTGATTTCACCATTATCATCAAATCCATCACAAAAAATTCACAACAACAATCGATTTCACCACCCTCAATTATTCCTTCCTTTATCGAAAATCATAATTTCGCACCATCAATTTTACCACTATTCATCTGATCCATTATCAAAGATTAAAATATTACCACCATTAATTTAATATTCCAATCAATTATTATTGATTAGAATGATATTGCAAAAGTAATTATCAATATTTCTTTAAAAAGAGCTCTAATTTTGATTGCTAGTCTCGTGAGTCTGGAATCAAAATCGATAAAATTATATGGTAAAACAAAAAAAGGTTTTAACCTCTGCATTTAGGAGCAGTATGGCAGAATAGATGTGTTTGACTTAATGAATCTAAAATTGGAAGTTATTACTTTTGAATGTTTCACTAAACATTTTTTCTACCAGCAAACTTCAATTGTCGGGATACATTCATCAGATCTTAGCCGACGAAATTTCAATCCACAAGTTTGTTTGTGGTCTCTTTACCATCATGTACACTCATTCTCTATCGCTTTCTTCCTCGTCTCTTAAAAAGGAAAAAAGTTATGGTGTGTTTCAAAATTAAGATCAAGACTAACAATGTAAAGAACAAGACAAGCTAAGAGGAACAATGAAAAGTAAATAACAAGAGAACAATATAATATGAGTTTCTTCTTTCTTTCAAGTGTATAAAAGTATCTTTCTCAAGACCTCTATTTATAGTATTACAATGAGGAACTTCAAAAGTGTCATAAACATGATATTAACTCATGAGAATGTGGGGAAGAATATGGGGAGTGAATGATCAATGAAAAGGTAGTGGAGGTGTGAGAGTTACTAGACTTAATGGAGGAATTACAGCTAGAAGTTATGGACATCCACATTATTATATTATTTACAACACTCCCCCTTGGATGTCCATTGATGACCATGTGTCTCGTTAAAACCTTATTAAGAAAACCACATGAAAAAAAATTCTAGTGAAGAAAAAAGAGTACACATATATTCTTATACATATTATTTGCCGCCTCGTTAAAATCTTGTCCGAAAAATTCATTGGGACAAAACCTAGGCAAAAAAAAAAGAGTACAACGCGTACTTTACTCCCCTTGATACAAATATCATTTCATTTCTCGGAGACGACGCATTCCAATCTTGAATACCAGCTTCTGAAATTTTGAGGTTGGAATGCTTTACTGAATAGATCCGTCAAATTATCGACCGAGAGAATTTGTTGAATATCCACTTCACCTTTCTTCTCAAGATCATGAGTGAAAAAGTATTTTGACGAGATGTATTTTGTTCTGTCTTCTTTAATGTAACCTCCCTTCAACTGAGTTATACATGCAACATTATCTTTATACAATGTAGTTGGATCATCCTTATTCAAAGAAAATTCACATATTTTCTGAATATGATGAGTCACTGATCTCAACCAAATACATTCCCGACTTACTTCATGAATGGTAATGATTTCTGCATGATTTGAAGAAGTCGAAGCGAATGTTTGCTTCATTGAGCGTCATGATATAGCTGTTCCACTATATATAAATAAATAATCCGTTTAAGAATGAGTCTTATGTGGATTAGACAAGTATCTTGCATCTGCATAACCAATCATTTCTGACTTGGATTCATTAGAATAAAATAGTCCCAAGTCAATGCTTCCGCGAAGATATCTGAATATATGCTAGACACCATTTCAATGTCTTTTTGTTGGGGAAAAGTAAAATCTTGCAAATAAACTTATCGCAAAGTAAATATCTAGTCGAGTATTATTAGAAAGATACATTAGTGCCCTGATAGCGCTAAGGTATGAAGTTTCACCACCAAGAAGCTTTTCATCATTTTCTTGAGGTCGAAATGGATCTTTGTTTATATCAAGTGATCTCATAGCCATTGGGGTGCTCAATGGATGTGATTTATCCATGTACTCGCTTTAGAATCTTTTCGGTATATGTTAATTGATGGACAAAAAATTCATTTGTTAAATGCTTAATCTGTAGGCCGAGATAAAATTTTGTCTATTCCAAATCTTTCATTTCAAATTCTTTCTTCAAACACTCAACAACTTTTGAAAGTTCTTTAAGATTGCCAATGATATTCAGGTCATCAACGTACACAATTATTATAGCAAATTCAGATCAGACCTTCTTATAAAAACACAAGGGCAAATAGGGTCATTTTTGTATTCTTCTTTTAGCAAATATCTTCTAAGATGATTGTACCACATCCGTCCTGATTGTTTCAATTCATACAAGGATTTATAAAGCTTTATTGAGCAAGTTTCTTGCAAACTTTTATATGCTTCAGACACTTTGAAGAGTTCTGAGATTTTCATAAAAATATCGTTGTCTAGTGAGCCATACAAATAGACCATGAAAACATTCATACACATATCAAGCTTTTCATAAAATGCCAGATTTATTATATATCTGAAGGTAATTTCATCCACCACAGGAGAATATGTTTCCGCATCGTCAATGCTAGGCCTTTGCAAAAAAATTTGTGCCACAAGTCGTGCTTTATATCTTACAACTTTATATTTTTTATTTCATTATCGTACAAAAACTCATTTGTACCCCATTGGCTTGACACCTTCAGGTGTTCAGACTATTGGTTCAAAAACTTTACGCTTTTCAAGTAAAGTCAATTTCGCTTAAATTGCATTCTTCTATTTTGGTCAATCATTTCTCCATCTATATTCATGGACAGATTTTGATTTCAAATCCTCATCTTGCTGCATTAAATATTGTAAGCAAAATGATTGTCAACCACAATATTATTTCGATTCCGCCTATTTCTCATTGAGACATAACTTATTGAGATTTCTTCATTCTCATTAGTTTTAGATATTTTAACCTCCTCAGTGGTCTTATCATTTGTTAGATATCGAGGATCTTTTTGAAAAATTACCACCATATCGTGATTATTCTGAACATTTATTTCTTTTTTTCGAGAATTTTTATCCTTGAAATCAATTGGTCTACCACGTTGCAAATGTGTCCTAAACTCATTTGCATTAACCACTTGTCCTATTGGGACATCAACTCAAACTGGAGCATTTACAACTGGAATATAAGATTTCGTAATCCTTGAAAAGTTAAAAAATGCATCTGACAGCTGATTTACAACATTTTGCAAGTAAATCATCTTTTGAACCTCTTGCTCACATTGATTTATTCGAGGATCTAAGTGAGATAGTGATAATGCATTTCAATCTATCTCATGTTTAAGTTGCTTATGTTCTCCCCCTAATGTTGGGTATACTGATTCATCAAAATGACAATCAGTAAACCTTGCTGTAAACAAATCTTCTCTCATAGGTTTTGAATATTTTATAATGAAAGGAGATTCATACCCAACATATATTCCCAATCTTCTTTGGGGGTTCCATCTTTGTGTATTATAGTGGAGCAATTGGAACATATATCACACATCCAAAAATTTTAAGATGAAAAATATTTGGTTCTCGACCAAAAGTCAACTGTAACTGGGAGAATTTATGATAACTAATTGGCCTTATGTGCACAAGTGTTACTGCATGCAAAGTAGCATGCCCCCATTTTGAAACAGAAAGTTTTGTCCTCATTAACATCGGTCTAGCTATCATTTGAAGACGTTTGATCAATGATTCTGCTAGACCACTTTAAGTATGAACATGTGCAATCGGGTGTTCAGCTTTTATTCTAGTGGATATACAATAATCATTAAAGGACTGAGATGTAAACTCACCAGCATTATCAAGACGAATAGTCTTTATTGCATAATCTAAAAATTGTGCTCTTAACCTTATTATTTGATCCAACAATCTTGTAAAAGTCATAGTGAGAGTTAATAATAAGAATACATGTAACCATCTTGTAGATGCATCTATCAAGACCATAAATATTTGAAAGGTCCACATGGAGGGTGAATTGATCCACATATATTACCTTGTATACATTCTAGAAATGCAGCAGATTCAATCCCAATCTTAACTACTAATGGTTTAATAATCAACTTTCCTTGAGAACAAGCAGTACAAGAGAATTCCTTTGATTGAAGAATATTTTAACTCTTCAAAGTATGTCCATGTGAGTTCTCAATAATTCTGCGCATCATATTAAAATCGGGATGACCCAATCGATCATGCCAAATGATAAAATCATTAAAATCTATAGATCTTTTGCTTACCATGACATGTGATTCAACCATACAAATACTAGTATGATACAATCCAGAAGAAAGTGCAAGTATTTTTTCAAGCACAAATTTTTTTTCCATCTTTTATTGTAGTAATATAAAGGTATTCAACCTTTCCTCTTTTGCAATCTCAATATGATAGCCATTTTGACGAATAACCTTGAAACTTCACAAGTTTCTTTGAGAATTACTACAATATAATGCTTATCAATGGCTAATATTGTCCCCCCAGGTAGTAATAAGGTCGCTCTTTCAAAGCCCTTAATTAACTTTGTACTATCGGATATTATATTAACATAGGTCATTTTCATATTTAAATTAGAGAAATATTTCATTTCTCTTAATATAGTGTGAGTTATAGCACTATCTAGAAGGTATATATCTCCATTACTCATCTTGGATCCAATTGAAAAATGAAGAAATTTTATTATCTTTAAAATAAAGATACATGATAAGAAATATGAAATCTCACAATCTTACAGTTAGGGGTGTTCAAGTTTGGTTTAAAAAAAAAACGAACCGCGAACCAAACCAAACCGATTAAAAAAATCGATATTTGGTTTGGTTTGGTTTTAAATTTTAAAAATCGATACTTATGTGGTTTGATTTTGATTTTACTCTAAGATAACCGACAAAATAACCAAACCGAACTGATATATGTATATATATATATATATATATATATATAAATTATTTATATATTATTCATGAATAAAAAATAAATATTTATTAGATTTTAAATTTTAATCTTGAATTTAACTTTAACCGTAACTCTTTTAGTCATATGTCTCCATCTAGTTGACAATACGTTATGAGATTCTAAATGATTTTCTCACTTTGAATAACAAATGATACTAATTGTGAAAATTATCTTGTTGTCTAGGAAATTTTACAGTTGAATTTAATTATATTATAAATAATTACTAATTTTGAACTTTCTTTTTGGTTCCTATTTAGCAAAAAAATTTATGTGTTCATCTTTTGGGGGGTTTATTATATTGTTCTCTTTTATGTAGTTTCTAAATAATTTTTGTAGAAGCGTTCATATGGTGTTGTTCGTGGTTTTGCCTAAATATAACTCTAAATTGACATCTTAGTTTCAAGATTAGGGCACAACACTATCTTTTATTGAATTTATTTTTTTAAAATTTCAAATTTATCATTAGTTAAAGTTATAAGCCAAAAAAATCGAAAAAACCAAATCAAATAGAACTAAACCGACAAGAACCAAATCGAAGGTTATTTTCTTGTGTTGGTTTAATTTGATTTTTGAAATTTAAAAACCGACTAAGTTGGTTTGGTTATGGTTTCAACCAATAACCGACCCAAACCGACCCATGAACACCCCTACTTACAGTGAAACTTAAATACTTTTTTTCTTGAAAAATAAAAACAACATAAAGGAAAAATATGATAACTAAAGAAAAACAACATAACAAAACAACATTATTTATTTCCTCAATAAATTGATCAAGATTTAGTATTGATCTCCAAAAAAGTCTTCAACTTTCAAATGAGTGATATCATCAAGGCCATCAAAATCATCATCTTTCAAAATTAAATTTGCCTCAACATTGTCATCATATTTTTGTGAAGGTCCTGTCTCATCATCATTTTTGAAAGTCAAGTGTGACTTCATTCACGCATTAAAAGTGGTCCTGCCTTCATTTTTTTTCTTTTGAAATATTCTTGATAAATCATAGCAAAATGTTTAGGCGTCCGTCATTCATTCTTCCAATGGTCTTTCATGCCACAACAATGACAATTGCCTCTTGAAGGATTATTTTGAGGATTCATTTGATTCTCCCATTTCTAGTTACCACTACCACGATAATCATTATATCGTCCCCTTTCATTACCACGTCCACACATATTATTATGACCTCAATTTTATCGTCTTTCAGGCTGGCCATGTACTTGTACCCCATTTACTTTTAGTAATGAAGCAGCTCCAGTAGGACGAGCTTCACGATTTTTTTTATCAAAAGGGCATTATGTTGCTCAGCCATCAAAAGGCATGAGATTAATTCAGGATACTTCTAAAAGCCCTTTTCCTGATATTGTTGCTGCAATATCACATTTGTTTTTCTATCATGTCCACATCATTTATAGTTTTCCCACATAATTTCAATTGGAAAACAATCTTGAATACAATAGAATTATATTCAACAACGGTTTTAAAATCTTGAAACCGTAAGTGCATCCACTCATAATGAGCTCTAGGCAGTACCGTGATCTTTAGGTGGTCATACCTTTCCTTCAAATCAATCCACGATTCAAGTGGATCTGTCACTGTCAGGTATTCAACCTCCAGTCCTTCATCCAGATGATGACGAAGAAAAATCATAGTCTTGACCTTGTCCTGACTCGACGCTACAGTATCTTGGATAATAGTATCACTAAGACCGTTAGTAGCTAGGTGAATCTCAGCGTCGAGAACCCATGACAAGTAATTTTTTTGAAGATGTCAAGTGCCACAAACTCAAGCTTCGATAAATTTGATACGATGAAAACTGATGGATTGAAAACATGAAAAAGAGTATAGTCATGCTAATAACGTGTTTCAATATTAAGAGCAAGACTAACAATGTAAAGAACAAGACAAGCTAATAGGAATAATGAAAAATAAATAACAAGAGAGCAATATAATTTGAGTTTCTTCTTTCTTTCAAGCGTATAAAAACATCTTCCTCAAGACCTCTATTTATAGTATTACAGAGAGAGACTTCAAAAGGTGTCATAAACATGACATTAACTCACGAAAAAATGGGGAAGAATATGGGGAGTGGATGATCATTGAGGAGGTAGTGTAGGTGTGTGAGTTACTACACTTAATGGAGGAATTACACTTAGAAGTTATGGACGTCCACATTATTATATTATTTACAACATGGTGGTATATTTCATTGAAAATTTTTGAAGAAGAAGAGGAGGAGGGGCTAATGATAGATAACAAAGTATAGGGTAAAGGATCAGTTTTTTTTTTTTTTTTGGTTTATAATTAAAACTCAAACACGCTTATTTTAATTTATATTTTTTTTTGTCATGTCAGCTTTAAGGGTGATATTAAATTAACTTTTAAGTAGTATAAGTGTGTATTATATCACTTCAACAGTTTAGATTTGTCTTCAACTTTTCATATATAGTATAAGGTGATTTTGATGTCTTTTTCCAAAAATTATACCTAATTTAACATGCATGTAGCTCAAATACATATATCCAACACCAATCTAGGTGTGTATTTCAAATACATGCGAATTTAGGTGTAGCTAAGCATGTATCTAAATGATAATATTACACATTTTATGTAAATTTGAAAATTATGGTGCCTCCAAATTATTAGGGTTTAAATTTCCTACATTTATATAGTTTACTCTTTAAAATTTAAATCCATTTCATATAAGGTCAGAATTACAATATGTCACTAATATTTTTTTCTCTAATTAACATCTTCGATTCACTATTAACAAATTATCATTTTTCGACAACGATTGTAGTCAGAAAGTAGTCGGCAAATAAAGATTTCTGATACCATTTTAATCGAATTCAGGAAGTTGGCAATGGACTAGTCGAGAAAAGCTTTCTGACTATTGTAATCGAATTTTTTTTGACTATTATAGTCGGTAACTTAAAATTAAATTCGGTCACAGAAAAAATAATATTTCGATCTCTGAAACTAGTAATTCAGCGTAAGATCTACTATGAATGCAGCTTGATAAATGTCACGATTATGAACAAAGTCAACTAAGAAAATGTTCTTTGTAATGCGGTTTTTGATACTGCAATCAAGGTGATTCTTCAGCCTCCAAAGACCAAAAAGCAAAAACGAAAACACACAGTTTGCTAGAAACATTCACCACACAATCAATATTCAAAACTTAAAACTTAGAAAATACCCCAAAATTATTGAAAGTTTCTAATATCTCTACACTAACAGTGAAATAAAGTTGAAAACATTAAGATCTTTACCTATTTGCTCTCTGTACTATTGAAGATTTTCTCTGCACTAACAGTTACTTCTCCGGCTCTTGCGAATGATAAGTGAAGAGAATTGAAAATGAGCAAGAGAATTAAGTAAAGACTAGTAAGGATTTCAGAAAATGAGCACAATAAGAGTGGAAATGCATGCAGCTAAAGATTCAAATAAAAGGGTATGAAATGACCTTTTATGTGAGGAAAACACCATAGAAAGAATAATTACTTTAGATAAAAACGACATGAGACTACATCTTAAGTCACAATCCACAAATATGATCAAAAAAAATAAATTAAAGCTCAACAACAACATAATTGTCGCCAACGATTTTGAGTTATGAAACCCAGCACAAACTCAATATTTCAGAAGAACCCCAACACAATAAGAGTTAATGGGTTTGCTGGGTACATTAAAATTAATGAGAAACAAAAAACTATAAAATCCACTGTTTGACCATGATTACGTGAGATTAAGTTTTTCTTACCGGTGCCAAAGAGAGAACGGTGAGTAAAGGGACAAAACCAAAAAACCTAAAAAAATAGAATGAAACTTATTATTAAAAAAAGGATCAATTTTGTTTACAATGGCCGAAAATAAAATTATAAAAATTATTTAATTATTATTTAAAAGCTTTCCAACTAGAACAATAGATAATTTTATATAAAGTTTTTTTTAGTGTATATTAGAATATTCTTATTAATAATTTATGTAAATTATTTTTTATATAATCCTGCTATGGTAATAAAAAAATTATAATATAAATAATATTTTTTAAAAATATTTCAACAAAAGATATAAAAATTTTTGATTAAAATTATGTTGACTATTTTCCCCGACTTCTATAGTCGAAAGATTTTTTTACTAAAAATTTTCGTCAAATATTACGATTGCAGTTATCATAAGTGTTTTCGGAAATTTATTTAACAAAATATATAAATTAAGAAAATATAATTTTTGACTACCATTGTCGAAAATTTGCAACTGCTTTTAGTGGTCCAAACTGGTAGTTGGAAAAATGCGAGTTTCTAGTAGTGATTGATATGCATAAAATTAGATGGCTAAATTTTATCTTTTTGTACTTAAATTAATTAGTAATTAAATCAGAATCACCATCATTAGAGCAATGAAACTTAATTTTAAAATAATTTAAGACTTAAATTGATATATACTTAAAACTAAATGGCTATTCAAACTAATTCAGGTTTTACCATACATAGCATAAAAATGAGAAATTTATATCACGTGTCAAGCCGACTAAAAAATCTATTAAGAGATTTTTTTTTTTTTAAGGATGTGAAGTTATAGTTGGATGACACTATAGGAAAAAAATTCAAAGATAATTTTAGTGAAAACTTTTCAATACTTGAATTGGCCATTTAGGAAAAAAAAAAAATTCACAACTGACTTTAATAAGATTTGCTCAATGCTTAAATGATCATGTATGGAAAAAAAATTAAAATCTGCTTAATACTTGAATAAATATGTAAATGATTAATAGCCTATTTGGCCAAACTACGAAAATCAGTTTATTTTTTAAAAAGTGTTTTCCACAAAAATACTTTTAATGAGAAGCATTTTGTGTTTGACCAATAAACTTAAAAAAATATTTTTGAGTAACAATTAGTGTTTGACCAAACTTTTAAAACTACTTTTAAGTATATTTTTTTAAAAGTGCTTTTGTAAAAAGTATTTTTAGGGAAAAACTAATTTTTTAGCTTATGAAAAACTGCTTATTCTACTCCCGAAAACACTAAATTTGGTTACACATCTCATTTTTTTTTTTTAAATAAGCACATTTAAGAAAAATAAGTACTAAGCTTGACTAAATAGGATATAACTCGCCTTTTGTTAGAAAAACATGCAAAATCTATGTTCCGCTATTAAAAATTAATTGTCTTACAAAAGCATAAGTAAATTTTATTTTGATATTTTCATAATAAATATATATCATATATACTTGATCAATTACAAATTTGATATTTATGAATCATCTAATTTTGGTATCTAGACAATCATACACTCTTATAGGTGAATTCTAAACATGTAATTTATAGATACACTATTTAATCATGTCATATTAAATTTAGAATTCATTAAATAAGTTATAATTTATCTTTATCTATTGTCTTATTACAATGATGAATTGAGTAATTTGAAAATATTGAACCATCATACATAATTTTGTTTTTCTCCTTAAAATTAGATCTTGATATCTCAAGCATAGAGTTGAATTCTTCCATGTGTTTTTTTTTAATCATGGTTTCATTCTCGATGATCTTTTATTGCCTTCTAGTTAGGTATTTTATAAGTAAATATCACATGTTATCACTTGATTTTATGTAATTAATTGTGATAATTGCATTAAAGATAAGTTGTCTAACATATTATATCATTTTTGTATTGATGAGATTTTTAATTATACACAACGCTTTCAACTTTTTCTATTATCAGTTAACTATTGTAATTATGCATTAAGGGCTTATTTGAGTAACGTACAATATCTTCAAAGAAATTCTTAAGTCATTCAGTTTCTTCAACGATTTATCTAAACTTATAAATTCAGACTTCATCACTAAACGAATGATTCAAATTTAAGTAAATATTTTTTAAGCTACTGCTCATCTATTAAGAACAATAAAATATTCATTAAAGAATTTAGTTTTTTTTATCCAGTAACATAATTTGCATCACTATTCTCATCAATGAATATAGGATATTTATAGTAATAGAAATCAAAGTGAAATTTTGGACATGTTTCAAATATCTCAAAGGCCATTTTCATTGTCATTCAATAATTTTTGATATAAATTGCGCAAGTATTGATTTTGTTTATTTATAGCACACATTATTTTTTATTGTGTACAATTCATGATGCATGTTAAGCTTTCCAACTCAAGTATAATCCTATTGAAATTTACTTCAAGTTTTATTTTTGTAATACATGTATTAGATCTTTTACAACTTTAAAATCTAAATACTTAAACTTGTCAAGTAGCGTTTTAATTCAATGAGAATAAAATAATGTTCAACTTTAAGAGTGAATTTCAAAATTAAGTTTACATACAAATCATAAGTCTTCATATAAAATTTACTAATAAATATGTGATTAGTAGCATTTATGCTGACAATGTCATTATTCATAATTGGTATATTATCCACATAAATGACCAATAATCACTGAATTTGAACTATTCTAAATATACTCATATTTGTCATATTTACTGATCTTAAACCATTTGATAATATTGTATAATTAAATTAATTAGTCCGTAAAAAGACTTAACAAGTTAGCATACTTTTTTCTCACTTTTTTGAAATTACGATTCATAATACTTCATAAGTCTGGATTAGATGATTGTGATTAAATTCGTTATATTAAAGTTATGTGAATGTAACTGGGAGCTACGCTACGTATCAATATTACAAATAAGCTTCACGTTTCATTTTAAATGAGGATTCACTCTAAGTGTTGGACTTCATGGTCGATGCAACATATGTCTCATAGTATTCAAGTTAGATGAGTTGGCTTAGTGGCGGAGTCAGTAATATGGTGGAGGGTGTGCAAATTTTATTCTCAACTAAGTTAAGAGTGTGCAAAATTGAATATACACTCATTATGATTAACATTTAATCTCTATTCACTATATAATTTTCCAGCGAAGGGTGTGCATCTGACCACCCTTCGCCAAAGGTAGCTCCGCCCATGAGTTGACTAATTAGTCACGGGAATTGACAAGAAAACCAAGTGAGAATTCGGCCTTGTATGTCAAAATTTTTGAGGGTCTTGTTCTATTAAGCCGCCTTCCTTGTCTAGTGGCTTTGGAGATATCGAGGAGGAGGAGAGCTCAACACTAGGTGGTTTTACTTGGATCATATTATTTGATGATTAGTTGATGGTGTTGAGTTAGAGAAAGGTTGGTCTTTATCACTCTAAAAGAATATCTCTATGATGTCTTTTGAAAATACGACTAACATTAGTAGCATATAGGCCACCTGTTGAATTAATTTCCTGCATGGTCATTTCAATATTAAGAAGACCTCAACATAGTTATTTTTGGATTGCCTTTTAAATAATCATTCAAATTTTGAGAAAATTCCATCAAAGTTATTTTTGATTTTTTTCCTATAAAATAATCCGATTATAACTTTATATCCTAAAAGAAAAAAAGAATCTCAATAGATTTCTAGTTGACATGTAATGTTAGATTGATTTCTTATTTTCTTTATGCAATGTAGGATAAATTTAGAGTCATCCTGAATTCAACAAAAAAAAAATTGAATAGTGTCGGTTTAAGTCCTTGTCACGACCCAACTTTTTAGGTCATGATGGCGCCGATCATAACCCACTAGTAGGCAAGCCAACCTGTAGTCTGGAGCGGCTAGTAACGGACTACTCAATAACATAAGGAAAAGAATATGGAATATATGAAATAAAGATCAATACATAGACAAATCCCAAAACCTGGTGGTATCAGTACAAGAGCTTCTAAACATAATAAGAGTACAAAAGTGATATATCAAGGAGAATACACTGATTCAACTTACCTCTGAATACAACTTAAAGGCTAGTCTAATACATAGGAGAGAGATAAGTAATGCTCCGAATGTTAGGAGCTCACTCTAAGTCTTCGAATCAGGACTACTCCGCACGATGCACACATCAACGGCGATAACTCGTACTATGATCTGCAGGCCGCAGAGGTGTAATATGAGTACCAAACGAATGGTACTCAGTAGGCAACTGCCAACTGAGCTCCAAAGATAAAGTAGATATATACAGCATATAAACAGAATGGAAACTACAACCAAGAATCCATAAATCATGTAATAAGTTAATGAGAATAACAAGGGACAACTATCCTATTCATGTCCAAGAGTCTAACATAATAAGACTAAGGAAGTATCAAGGTGAACTATCCTATTCCAGCTACATTCAATATATGCCAATGCTATATCGTATATCCCAGGTCAATATATAAATAAAGAGCGAAAGAAAGATATATTGTAATATACAAGGCGAATGAATGACTATACAATATAAAAAACGAAGGAATGGATATCCGATAGAACCATGGCTTCATATAGCTATTTATATAATGCATATAAACAGGAGGTCATCTCAAACATAACCTAGATCATCATGTTCTCATTTTAAGACCTAATTATAATACTATCACGATTTACATACTATCATACTCAGGGATTCTAATCCACATGGCTAGACATGAAATACTCATGCATAATAATGCAATCATAAGATAGGAGAGGCCAAAGACATACCTCAAATTCTGATACCGGATCAATGACCAATCTGTCATAGCTAGCCATAATAATGATCATAACAATGATAATAACAATATCAAGAACAACGTTAATAACCGACTACTTCGGACAACCGAATACCTAGACGAGCCTATACGCACCCCCACCGCCCCAGGCTCGGAAGGTTCAATCAATATACAACAACACAAAACATATCCTTCACCCGTATCTATGCAACCGTCCCATACCGACCGATAAATATATGTGCATACTGGTGATAGGTGATGCGCATGCAGGAATAAATGCAAAGTATACCATCAATATCACAACTCATAATAACTGTCCTTATCTGGACCATCATCACGTAATCAACCTCCGGCCTTTTTGGGAATTAATATCATCTCAATAAAATCCTCCGAACTCGAATCGAATATCAATATCATCACAATATCCTCCAGCTTTTCGGGTATCAATATCATCATAATAGTATTCTCCGGACTCAAATCGGGTATCAATATCATCTCAATAGTGTTCTTCGGACTCGAACCGGGTATCAATATCATCATAATATCCTTCGGTCTTGCTGGGTATCAATATGTCATCACAATATCCTTCGGTCTTGCCGGGTATCAATATATCATCGTAACTATCAACACATAAATATAGGCATATAATAGGTGTACAGACGCAAGCCGATATACTCATAACCGTAATCATAATGTCACAAAGATAACTATCTTATTATTATATTCTATCTGCTCATTATTAACTAGCCAAGACTCATTATTATACCGCTAATTTACTAGTCATCATATGATCTCTAGTTATCAATCTAACCGATTCTTCACATAATTATTAATCATGGAATAGCAACTAACTATTAATCAATAATTAGCCAAACATAACGTCTAGTCAAGGTTCACCATTAAACCATAATCGTCATCTATTCACTATTCATCATTTATCAACTAAACATCTTTTATTAACTAACACCAATCAATATCTAATACTATTTACCAACTAATCCTTATTATTAACTAGTCCTCGTTATTAGCTAGTCAACATCAGTAACTAGGCATCATTATTAACTAGGCATCATTATCACTAGCCTCCCTTAACACCTAGCAATGTTGACCACATTATCCTCACTTAACAACTAATCAGCATTATAACTTGTTATCAATATCCACATATCACTACCATCGATAAACCCAACTTCATAGCCACGTATCAACCCTAGTCGTTAGCTACCATATTACTAAGCAAGGCTCATTAACTAATGTGTTTAGAATTCTAAGCATCAAGTACTATAGTCACCTAATAGACAACTCGTTACCATGTAACTTATACCATAATTAGGAAGAACAGTCATAAGATCGCATTCAGCTAGAATCACATCAATAACTAATATAATAATCATGAATATATCGAATCTATGCATATCATCACCAGTATTCGATTAGTGAAATCAGAAGCGTCATACCACACCTTTCTCTGTCCTATACCGGAGAGATGTGTATACGCGCACACACACATATATATATTCATGAACTGTAGCCGCATTCTCAAAAAGGATAAACACTTCCCGGATGCCCAATCAATATCATCTATCGATCCTCAGCCCAATAATATGTCCAAAATAATCACAATATCATCATCATGGCCTTCGACACATATACATATCCGGAACTCATCTTTATAATCATATTTGTAAGTCATAGCATATCTCTAATTCTCTCACATCTAGGAGGCATCTCCCATATATGAGGTATAATATCAATAAGCATATAATCATCTCTCACATAGAAGGCATAATATCAATAAGCATGATGTGACTATAAGCCATTTCATATATAAAGGTCATTCATCATGACGGTGAGGAATATCACCTCTCTAGGCCAATTATCATATCTAGACAGAGGTAGCATCTCTATAGGCCCAACATCGCATCTAAGAGGAAAATTATCTCTAAGGACCCAACGTCATGTCTAAGAGAAAACAACATCTCTATAGGATAAGTATAAAATCTAAGATGAAATGGCATCTCTATGGGCCAAGTATCAAGTCTAAGAGGAAATAACATCTCTATGGGCCCATTTTATCACATCATTTCTATAAGAAACAACATAGCTATAACTCATAAGTCACAATCCGAGGAACATCATTATAATATACTGAGTCACAAAGTAACCTTAAACTAAGGTTTACTAGTCTCAACTATGTTTAACATCTACAGCTAATTCCACAATGACTAACATAAGTCTAGGCCTAAGTGGGACGGACAATCCCACTGCTAAACCTCAATTTTCTTAATTAGGTACATTATGCCCCAAACTAGGCTAAGATATCTAGTTCAACTTCTAGATGTCAAGTAAGCCACATACAAGCCTAAGATAGAAACTTCAATTAGAAAAAAGGGCACTTAAGTAAATTCTATCCAAATTATGATTCCAAGAATACCACACTAGACCAATAAGATCAAATATACTAATCATGCTTCCAACACTAAAACCACATCCATAATCTAGAAATGTATCAAATCCATGCTACAATTCAATCTAAACTAGGGAGAAGGCAATAAGAGCCCACAAGGTTATAAACATACTATCTTACGGGTCCAAGACCACCACCTAATTTCTAAAACATCAACAATCAAGGCTAAGCTATCTTACTCATAATCAATCCTAACATTCAATCTACACGCAATACATATCATACATCATCTATGAAGGAAAGTGGACAGGAGCCCACCTCAAGGCTAAACTGCAAAATCACACTTCAAGTACCACATGCTCGTCTTCACTTCACAATCCCCAAAATGCTATCACACTATAAAAAATATAATCTACTCATCAATACGAGTCTAATGATACCCATATTGTACTATTGTGCTTCTAGTACAAAAATGACACCAAAAACTCCAAGTGGGTTCCACGTACGAAAATCACATTTTCGAGGTCAACCTAATGCTCATACATCACCAAGAAATCATAACCCTCAATTAATGAATGAAAATAAACCAAATTTAGGGCTAAATCAAGGCCTAAGCTAAATTAGGATTTTGGGTCAAGAACTAAGAAATTCACCAATAAATTTTAGCTTAATTCAGATGATAATCATGATAAAAGATGTTTACCAAACTCCCTAGACACCCACAAGACTCAATTTTGAGTTATCATACCCATTTAGGGTTTTAGGCTCTCAAAAATGAGTCAAAATGGTGAAAAACATGGCCTATAGGGTGCTTAAATACCCCTACCAGCTTTGGAGATCCCCAGTCGTTGTCTAGGTCACCAGCAAAGTCAAAAACCTATTTTTGACCCTCGAAACTCATTCAAAATCCAAAATATATGATCTAATAGTAAAATTTGAATGTAAACCACATTTCAAATCCATTAGAATCATCAAAACTTTCATTCGAGATTATTTTGGCAAAAAGTGGGGCCCACGCCTATAGTTTCATTTTTCATAAATTCCGGTCAATAGCTCGAAATGAGCTCGGGTGCATTGGGACCCGAACCAAAGGTCTACCTAGAGTAAAATTGATATTTCAAATCTGTTGGCGTAGTAAGAATTTGTATTTGAGATCTTTTCGCTGAAGTTTTCACTCGATGGCCATTTGAAACCAATGAAGACTTCAAAACAGGGAATTGACTCTAAAAACAAACAAACTGCCCGGTAACCGAACCATCGGTCCCAGCAAGTCATAAATGACTTGGAGCAGTTATGGAGAAGCTCAAACGGTAAAGATAAGTATAAATATGAAAAATGACCTGAAGGGTCATTACATTCCTAAATATTTTCAAATGAAGTCTTATTATCCTAGCGAGAAATATTTTTTGTGCAATTTTAAATTTGAATATAGAAAATAAAGGTTCTTGTTAATTTTGAGAGTGAATTTTTATATCCTTAAAATTCAAGTTATTCATCTATTAGATGCTTGAATAATTAAAATTACAAAAGAAATCATATTCTTAAAAATAAACTATTGATTAACATGAATCCTTCAATTTAATATAAAATACACATAATTACAAGTTACTTCTTTAAAGTACTTTAGAATTGGATAAACTAGGTAATTAAAGAAATATTCATAACATAACTATTAAGTTCCACCCTACGTTTTGAAAATTACACAATCACACCTACTTTCCTATGAATCATCCCATTTTACATGAAAAACACAAAGCAAAAATTTTTAACAAATTCTAACTAATAATGAGTGTGGATAAGTAGGCAGCAGGTCGACATGTCTGCTTGTGCTGCCTGCTTCAGCTGTTTCTATTATAATTTTACTATATCATTCTTAATTAATTATTATAAGTCATTTACGCATTAAAAGATTAATATTATTTAATAAAAAAAAGTAAAATAGACATTTTTGACATGTCTGCTTTGACTGATGCAATCGTTATTTTACTATATCATCCATAATTAATTATTATAAGTTATCTATGTATTTAAAAAGTAATAGTATTTAATTAAAAAAAATAAAGTAGATATAAAATGATAAATTAAATTCTTCAGCTGCTTCAATCATGATTTTACTATATTACCCGTAATTAATTATTATAAGTCATTTATGTAGTGAAAAATTAATAATATTTAATTAAAAAGGTACAAAAATTTTATCAACTCTTAATTTTTAAAATTAACTTGACGTCTTATATGAGACGCACTTAAATTTTTTTACAAGTATTTTTTATAGTAATTTTTTTATATTATTTCTAATTAGTTATTATAAGTCATTTAAGACATGTCTGGTTCGCTGCTTCAATCATGATTTTACTATATCACCCCTAATTAATTATTATGACCATCTAATCATTGTGTCACTTTAATTGAAATAGAAAAATATTATAAATTACAATAATTAAAAAATTAAAATATTTTAAAATATAATTGACTAACAATGCCACGAAAGATTGAATAAGGAGAGTAATATATATTATTTGAAAATTACATAAAAGGTATTATAAATTACAATAGTTAACAACTTAAAATCTAAAAAAAAATTAATCTATTATATATTTCAAAAAAATACATAAAAAAATTATAAATCACAATACTCAACAACTTAAAAAAAAAATTAAAGATATAAAATATTTGGTTGATTCTCGAGGTTACATTAGTGCCACTTAAATCGGAAAGAGGAAAAAGTTTAATAAATCACAATAATTAAAAACTTAAATTATTTTAAAAATATAATTGACTATAAATTTTATAAAAGTGTGGACAAGAAAAATAGAATATATTATTTGAAAATTATATAAAAGTATTATAAATTACAATAGTTAGCAGTTTAAAATATCTAAAAACATATTAAAAATATAACTAATTATCTAAATTCTATTCGTATCATATTAATTGAAAAGAAAAACATATATTAGAACGGGTCCCTCAAATATCTAGTAAATATATATAAGTTTCTATATATATACATATCTCTCTCTATATATATAAATATATAGTTATAGTTATAGTTGTTGTTGTAAATTTTTCTTTGTTTAGTTGTATAGATTTTTCTTTGTCAGAGAGAGGAGAGGAATCAAATTGGATCACGATTATTATTTTTTTGATATATCTTTTTTCTCCATCAATCTGTCAATTTCTACAATCTGTGACAATTATCACTATGAATGAAAAAGTTAATCGTCATTACGAATGAGAAAGCTAAATTCGAAGTCATATACTACTACATTGAATTCTGATTTTGATTTATCAATTTGAATCTCATAATATTTATACATGGATTGTGTATATTTTTTTCTAAGTATGTATCTATGAATAATGCTTTCATGTTCTACTAATAATATTTGTAGAAAAACTGACACTAAATACACAGGTAGATGAAATATATATTCTGAAGCACAAATACGTAAAAAGAAAGGAACGAAAGAGGGAGAGAAGTGAACGAGAGAGGCTATGTATTTCAGATACATGCGAATCACGTTTCACATATAGTGTATGTAGAACAAATTACACCTAATTAGATGCATATATATCTCAAATACATGTATCCAACGTTGTGTGTATCCAAAATACATGTGAATCACACTTCAACTATAATGTATTTGAAAAGAATTATAGGATGAAAACATCAAAATCACCTAAACTATACCCGAAAATTCAAAGATCGCCTAAACTATTGTTGCGACCTAATACACATCTATACTGCTTTAAATTGAATTTAATTTCTGCCCATAACATACAAAACTAGTTGCATAATGCAACGTAACTTTCCTGCATCTATCACGTCATTACTAGCTTTCATATGTATTTTTCGCACTTTTTCATTTTTGTTATCTCTAATTTCACCCCTTTCTCTCTCTCTCTCTCTCTATATCCCTCTCCAAATGAAAACTCCATTTCTACTTCAAAAGAAAGAACTAACTAATCACGCTATTTTCTTCTTGTCCATTGTTGAAACAAAATCAGCATTCAACTTCTTCATATTCTGCATATGGAAGAACATTATAATTTTACAAGTATCCAACTTCTTCAATTTCTTCACTATTCACTAGTTAATTTGTCACATAAGTATCATCAGTTTCACTATCAACACCACAATTGAGTTCACCATTATCATCAATCCATCATAAAAAATTCACAACAACAACACATGATTTCACCACCCTCACTCACACCTTCCTTCATCAAAAATCATAATGCTGCACCATCAATTTTACCATCATTCACTTGACCCACCACCAAAAATCAAAATATAACCACCATTATTTTAATATCTCAATCAATGATTGCTGATTAGAATAATATTACAAAATTAATTATCAACATTTCATTAAAAAAAACTCTATTTCGGTTGTTAGTCTCATGAGTCTGGAATCAAAATCGACAAAATTATATGTTAAAATAAAAAAAGATTTTATCTTATGTACTTGGGAGAAATATGGCAGAATAACAGTGTTCGACTTAACGAATCGAAATTGGAAGTAATTATTTTTAAATGTTTCACCAAAATTTTTTTTCTACCGGTAAACTCAAATTTTGAGATACAATCCATCAGGTCATAGCCAATGAAATTTCAGTCCTCAAGTTTCTTTATGGTCTCTTTACCATCATCTGGACCCATTCTCTATCCCTCTCTTCCTCAGCTCTTAAAAAAAAAAAAGTTACGGTAGTATATTTCATTGAAGAATTTCTGAAGAAAAAAAAAAGGGGGAAGAGACTAATGATGGATAACAAAGTATGGGGTAAAAGAGCATTTCTTTTCTTTTTTGGGGTTATAGTTGAGACTCAAATGCGATTGTTTTAATTTATGTTTATTTTTTTTGCCACGTCGGGTAATACTAAGTCCACTTTTAAGTAATATAGGTGTGTATTAGGTCAATTCAATAGTTTAGTTCTTCAATTTTTTATGTATAATTTAAGATGATTTTGATATATTTTTTCAAAAATTATACCCCATTAAACATGCATGTAGCTCAGATACATATATCCAACACGAATGTATCTAGGTGCGTATTCCAGATACATCCAAATCTAAATGTAACTAAGTGTGTATCTGAATGATAACATTAGACATTTTATGCAAACTTGAAAATTATGGTGCCTCTAAGTGATCAGGGTCTAAATCTCCTACTTTTATGTAGTTTATTTTTAAAACTGCAATCCATTTCAAATAAGGTCAAAATTACGAATGGATCACTAATTTTTTTTTTTTTTTTCAATTAACATCTTCGATTGATATGTATAAAATTAAATGACTAAATTTTATTTTCTGTACTCAAATTAATTAGTAACTAAATTGGAATCATCATTGTTAGAGCAATAATACTTATTTTCAAAATAATTTAAGAATTAAATTGATATATTTACTTAAAATTAATTGGCTATTCAAACTAGTCTAGGTTTTATCCTGGATAGCATAAAAAAACAAGATGACGTGTCATGCTGACTAAAAGATCTATTAAGAGATTTTTTGTAAGCATATAAAGTTATAGTTGGATAACCCTAAAGTTAAGTGCTTTTAGGGAAAACTATTTTTTTTTAGCTTATGAAAAACTGCTTATTCTATTCCCTAGAAACACTTAATTTCTTTCATGAGCTTGGATAAATATCTCAATTCTTTTTAAAATAAGAACTTTTTAAAAAAAATAAGTACTTTTGAAAAAAAATAAGCTTAACTTAATAGGATATACTCCATTTATTTTCTATTTGGTTGAGCTGTATAGTTTCATAATGAAATAGAATATATAGTTACCAAAAAAAAAAAAAAGACCCCATTTGTTAGAAAAACATGAAAAGCCTATAGGTTCCGCTATTAAAAATTAATTATCTTACATAAGCATAAAGAAATTTTATTTTGATATTTTCATAATAAATATATATCATATATACTTTATACTTGATCAATCACAAATATGATATTTATCAAACATCTAATTTTGGCGAGTATCTAGACAATCTTACACTCTTATAGGTGAATTCCAAATATGTTATTCATAGATACACTATTTAATCATGTCATATCAAATTTAGGAATCATTAAATAAGTTATAATTTATCCTTATCTATGGCCTTATTACAACAATGAATTGAGTTATTTAAAAATATTGAACCATCATACATAATTTTGTTTTTCTCCTTAAAACTAGATCTTGATATTTCAAGCATAGAGTTGAATTCTTGCATGTGACTTCTCTTGGGTTATGGTTTCATTCTTGAAGATCTTTTATTGTATTTCTAGTTAGGCCTTTTACAAGTAGATATCACATGTTGTCACTTGATTTTATGTAATTAACTGTGATAATTGCATTACAGATAAGTTGTCTAACATATTATGTCTTTTTTGCATTGATGAGATTTTATTTATACACAGTGTTTTCAACTCTTTCTATTATCTAATAAATATCGCAATTATGCATTATAGGCCTATTTTCGTAAACATACATTGTCTTTAAAGAAATTCTTGAGTCATCCAACTTCTTCAATGATTTGTCTAAATTTATGAATTCAAACTTCATTGTTGAATGAATAGTTCAAATTTAATAATTAGATAGTCTTTAAGTAATGCTCATCTATCAAGAATAATAAAATATCCATTAATGAATTTAACTTTTTTTTTCCAGTAAAATAATTTGCTTATTTTCATCAATAAATATGGAATATTTATTGTAATACGTATTAAAGAAAAATTTTGAATATGTTTCAAATATTTCAAAAATTATTTTCATTGTCATTCAATAAGTTTATATGAATTGCGCATGTATTGATTTTGTTTATATATAGCACACATTATACTTTATTGTGCAGAGGCGGTTAAAGATATTTTAAGTTTGTGGGTTTCTTGAGCAAAATAAAATTTCAAAAGAAAAAGGTCATTGATGGGGTTAGAACCCACAAGAGTGCAATAGTGCTCCAACAAGCACATTTCTTGCCACTAGACCCAATAGCACACTTCATTGTGGGTTCTCAACTTATAATTTTTATATATTTACTAGATTTCTTAATATAAATATAAGATCCGCACAAAAGTTACTGGGTTCCCGAGAACCCCCACATTAGCCTCTAAATCCACCCCTGTTATTGTGTACAATTCATGATGCATATTAAGCTTTCCAACTTGAGTATAATCCTATTGAAATTTACTTCAAGTTTTATTTTTTGCAATATATTTAAGAGATCTTTCACAACTTTGACATCTAAATACTTAAACTTATTAAGTAACGTTTTAATTCAATGAGATTGAAATAATGTTCCACTTAAGAGTCTTTTGAATTTCGAAATTAAGTTTTTTTTGCATAAATAGACATGCATTAAGATAACAAACAGAAAATCATAAATTGTTTTACAAAGTCCCTATTGAGTCAGTCGGGGTAAAAAACAGAGATAACTGGACCATTTCCATCACAGTTTAGGTTACATGATTTGATTTTCCTTTCAAAAAAGTTCCCATGTCTGCTCAGATTGCCTTTTGCAGCACAAAGAGGTGAAACTTCAAAAATCTTGACTGCTTCAAATTCTATCATCTTTGCGCCTTCTTTTGCCAAAAGATCTACTACTTCATTTTGTTCCCTATAGCAGTGTGCTTCCTTCGGGTTCTCTAGTCTTCTTAGCCTTAACCTGCATTCATCAAATAAGACATTATAATATAAATTCCTGTAGTTAGCATAGAAATGACCTTAATGGAATCAATGTTGATCTAGATGGGGGGAAAGTTTCTTTGTTCAACAATTTCCAGACCTTCATTGAGAGTGGTAAGCTCCATATGGTTGTTAAAGGATTGACAATACTATCCAGATGCCTGAGTCAGATCTGATGACTTCGCCGATTCCTCCTTTACCAAGATTGGCCAAGCAATAACCATCAGTATTGAGTTGAAACTACCATTCCTTGGGGGGTTTCACTTAATGTTGATGATTTCGTACCTTGAGGAGAGACTTATGCTTATGATAGTGTGCTTGAATTTTATGGCTTCGGTATAAGCCTGGGTAGGGTTGAGTTTATCTTTTCTATTATTAAAGGTGTTATCGTTCCTGGTCTTCCAGATTGACCAGAGGCAAAAGGGCAAAAACTCATGCCACTTTAGAAGGTTGTCATAGTCAGTGTGGTGGGTGAGTTTCCAAGTATTCATTTAGTTTGGAGGAGGGTATAAATCTTAAACAATAATGCCTTTCCTATGGGTGTTTTTCGCAAGGGCAGTGGTCCAGACGTGATGGATGTTGGGGCCTTCAAAGAAGATATGATTGATGTCCTCTCTATTATTAATGCAGATATTGCAGTTGGAGTTCTCCTTGAAACTCATCCTGGATAAGGTGGGGCTGGTAGGAATCCAATTGTGTTAATGAGCTACGTGAAGGTTCTGATTTTGAGGGGTATGCCAGCTTTCTAAATCCAGCTGTAAGGGAGGTGGGGTTCATTGGGGTTGGTTTTTATAATACCACAGATTTTTTATCCTTGAAAATTATTGAGTTTTTAAACTTACTGACAAGACAACGACTCTCTTAAGGAGTCGTAACGCGTCATTACGGGTCTTAGGGACCCAATAGTAGCCTGACCAATATGTTGGCCTGGAGTTTCTGTTGTGACTATGACTAAGGGCTATGAGTCGTAAAGACTCAAAACGAGTTGTATAGTCCCATCTGTAGCTAAATTAGCATGATGCCCAAAAGCATTCGGTCTTGACTACGACTTATACCCTACGAGTTGTAGGGTCTCTTAACGAGTCGTAGGGTATGAGTCATAGGGTTACCAGAAGGAGGTCCTTTAGCTACTGTCTTGGATGCTACTCATGGTGATGAGCCATAATGTGTCCTTACGAGTAACATAGTGACCTGTAGTTACTGGCAATAACTTTTTAGCTTTTAAGTTGGGGGTATTTTGGATATTTCTCTCTTTTCTTACTTATTATCCATGACCATAAAATACCCTTGGGAAGTTATTTTCAACACTTTAGCACTCAAAACACTCACTCAAACTCCCTAAATTCTCCAAGGTCAAGATACTTAGGGTTTTCAAGAAGTTGATCATCTAAGGGCTCAAAGATTAATTTCTCTCCATAAATCTTGGTATTTCAGGCATGTTACTCTTCCGCAAACTATTACTTTGTGAAAGCATGTGTTTTAAATAGTTCTCTATGTGGTTTTGATGTTGGTTTTGGAACATGGGTTGAGGATTTTGAATGATTGTTGTTCATGTGATGTTTCATGTTTACATATACATCGTTTATATTTTAAATAGTGGTTTTAAAATCAACTTGATGCAAGGTATGGTGAGTAAATTAGGGGATTGTGATTTTCCCAAATTTTATGAATATTGACAAGTGAATTGGATATAACCCCAGCCCAATTTTTATGGAAGTGATTTTGAGTATGAGTAAAAGTGCATTAAACTAGTTTTAGAATAATTGCATGATATAAACAGGTTATTTGAAAAATTATGATTTGATTTAATCAACAAAAGGAGTCGGTGTCCCCCCACCTGATATTAATAAATAGAGGGAGTTATTCTCCCGAGTTAATGGAATTCAAATGACATATTCATGTTACATTGCAAGTGTAGTTGGTACAACGATACCAACAATGCATGCCTAAATATGTATTATGGTTCAATGAAGAATAATGGCCACAATGTACATTGAGTTAAACTGTATTTTTGAATTGCCATTACTTTATTCTTACCGCTGAGTTACATACTAGTGCTCAACCCACCAAGCATCTCCGAACGTTGTATCCCAATGAGATATAGGGTCCCTAAGGCAATCCTACTTTTCCTACACAATTCTAGGTGGATAGGCTCGGTTTGTCTGTCGTTTGCGGTGAAATAGTGAGCTTTCATTTTCCAAAAGACTTGATCATTCGATCAATTTTCTTTCACAAACTAGAATTAAAGAGTTTACATTAACATTGTCATTGTTAGGGTCGTGGGCATGTTCCGACTTAGATTATTTTCGGATTAGTAGAGACTTTGTGGATGTTACTGTAGATTGGGTATTAATATTGGCATGCTTAGATGTCTTTGAGTTTATTACCTTTCCATCTTGTTATATGTTCAAATTTCAACCGCCGCTATGAGTGTTATATCCTATTTGGCTAGGTAATAAGGGAGTGTTCTGGTCCTCGGTGGACTTGAGATACCCGTCATGGCCAAGCCCTAGTTCGGATCGTGACAAAGATGGTATCAGAGCCTAGGTTTAGTGATATTGGGTGTCCACAAAGTCGTGTCAAGTAGTCTCTTTTATGGGTGTGTAGCGCACCACACTTATAAGAGAGAGGGAACAAGACATTTAGGAATGTTTCTCTTTCTTGTTGTTTTATTTTGGGATATAGAGTCTATGGTCTTAAATCTCCTCTAGTCCCTATTTGTTTGTATTTCAAATCATGCCTCCAAAAAGATCTGATGCACGTGGAAACTCTTCTATCCCATCTAAAAATAACGTCAAAGAAACTCGTTCTACTTATGGAGTTCAAACCAGATCTAGGGCTTCAGTTTCTGATTGTGCTGCCCCATGTGGAGTTTCGCCAGTCCCTACTAGTCCTTCTCGGGCTGATGATGATCATGCCCCACCGTCTCAGGGAGATATTTCTAATGCTGAGTTTCGCCGATCTATTCATCCGTTGACCCAGTTGGTGACATCTCAGTCACATCAGTCGCGCCTTGCAAGTACCACTGTGAGTTCTTCCGAGGATACTCGAGTTGGGCAGTTTATGAGGCTCAATACTCCGACCTTTACTGGCTCTAAGGTTAAGGAGGATCCTCAAGGATTCATAGATAAAATAGAGAAGATCTTCCGAGTTGTGCATGCTTCTGACTCTGAAGGTGTGGAGTTCGCTGTATATCAGTTAAAAGATGTTGTACATCAGTGGTATGAGGAGTGGGATCAATCTAGGGATGATGATGCAGAGTTGGCACTATGGGATGAGTTCTCGAGTGCTTTTAAGGATCGTTTCTTTCCCCAGAAGTTGAGGGAGGCTAAAGCAGAGGAGTTTGTGAGTTTGAAATAGGGTAGGACGACTATGCAAGGGTATACCCTAAAGTTTCACCAGTTATCCCGTTATGCTATGAGCTACTATTTTCCATGAGAGCGAGCATGAGAAAGATTGCTTCTGGGTTGTCCCACGATCTAATCTTGGAGAGCAAGGCCACCTTGTTGAACCAGGACATGAATATCTCTTGGCTTATGATGTATATACAACAGGTCGAGTAGGAAAAAAAATGCAAAAATCAGAGATAGGCGTATGTAAGAAGTTTTGGTATTCGGATCAGGGTAAAGGTAAAAAAATAATGGTGGTGATGGCAGGTAGTGGTCTAAGAAAAAGTGGGGCAATTTTGGTTCTTACTCTACGGCTAAGAAGCTTGCGGTGGGGCATAATTCGTTGTTTGAAAGTTCTTGAGCTAAGTCTTGCCTCTAAGGTAAGATTTATAAAATATCTCATAAATTAAAATACAATGTGGTAGTATCAACTCTTGCCTATGAAACATAATTTGTTGTTTGAAAGTCATAAGTCTTACCTCTACAATGTGGTAGTGTCAACTCTTACCCGTGAAACGTAGCTTGTTGTTTGAAAGTCATAAGTCTTGCCCTTATAATGTGATAGTGTCAACTCTTGCTCATGAGATGCAATTTGAATGGAAGAAATCGAAGAAAAGAACAAAAATAATAAAAATTGCGAAAAAAGAAAAAAATGAAGAAAAATATTTAAAAAATAAAAATCAAAGAAAATGTTGAAGTTGAGAGAAAATGAAAAAAAATAAAGGTCGAGAAGAATTTAAAAAGAAAAAAAAATCAAAGAATTTTTTTTATATATATAAAAGTAGACGTTGAGAGGTGTAAAGAAAAAATTAATGGTTGAAAAAAGGTAAAAAGAACAAAAAAAAAGAGGAAAGGAAAAATAAAAAATCAAAGTAAGATTAAAAAAAAGAAGTTGAGAGGAAAACAGGAGAAAGGTAAGGGTTTAGAAAAATAAAAATAAAAAGAGAAAAGGAAAAATGAAAATCAAAGTAAAATTAAAAAGAGAAAAAAATAAAGTTGAAAGATATAAAGAACTCGGAACAAAAATGAGCCACAAAATTTAAAAAAGTGACCAAAATAGGTCACCTATTTAAAAAGTTATCAAAATAGGCTAAACATAATAATTTATTATATTTTTCACTTTTTTTTAACGGTCAACTAACAGAGTTGACTTTTTTAAAAACGTAAGAAATTATCACGTTTTACATATTTATTTGTAAAACATAATAATTTCTTACGTTTTATCAGAAAAATATATAAAACATAAGAAATTATTAAGTTTTACACAAAATTCGAGATAAAAAAATAGTGATTTGTCACATCACAAAAAAAAAGTAACATTTTGAAAATTTGTTCTAAAACGTAAGTTTTACTTACGTTTTTCCCTTTTTGCATGTGGCCCCTCACCCCACGTTTTCCACTTTCCTTCTTTTAGTGGTCCCCCTACCCTATTTTCTTTTTATAAGATCTAAAGTTTCAATGACATCAAATTATCCTCAATTTTCAACTTGTTTTGATCACTCCTTCAAAATGCTAACCTTAAAAATCTCAAAATAGAAATCAATAAAAGAATTACATAAATTAATATGCAAACTCGAATATACACAAAGAAGGACCAAACTGAAACTATTACTTAACATTAGAACCAAATATAAAAGATGACAAATTGGACTTAATACTTATTTTTGTATGAGATTATGGTATATCTCCTTTATGGCCTAATGCAATATTTTGAATTGTCCAAATAATTTGAAATAGTCTCAATAATTCAAATTTCATGAATTATAGAAATATGTATCAATGTTATAGCATAAAATAATGAACCAACTTTAAAGAGTTACATAAATTTGTTACCAAAATAAAACCATCAAATTTAATAAGTTCATGCCAAATAAGGAAAGTAGAAAACGTGGGGTGTGGGACCACGTGCAAAAAGGGAAAAACGTAAAACTTACGTTTTAGAACAAATTTTCAAAAAGTTACTTTTTTTGTAATGTGACAAATCACATTTTTTTAATCTTGATTTTTGTGTAAAACGTAATAATTTCTTACGTTTTTAAAAAAGTCAACTCCGTTAGTTGATCGTTAAAAAAAAATGAAAAACATAATAAATTATTACGTTTAGTCTATTTTGGTAACTTTTTAAATAGATTGCCTATTTTGGTTACTTTTTAAATTTTGTGGCTCATTTTGGTTTTGTTATTCATTGAAGATCATTTATGTAATTTACCCCCATTAATCAGGGACAATTTTATCCAAAAAATATTAGTTAATAGGTAAAGACTATTTTAAGAAAACTTTTTTTTATTTGAAGCTAAAATTTGAAATTTATCCCAATTTGAATCTATTCATGAGATTTACCCGCCTTAGCATATGTCAGCAGTTGGGCCGTCTATGGAGGTGATATAACGTATTATATGTAGTTTTTTTCAATTTTATTTTAATACATTATTTTGATTACTTTTTGATTTTTGGCCATCATTTTGCTTATGAACTCACAATGTCCCCTCCTTCCCCAACCCCGCTCCCATGTGCTTTTACTTCGTGCTAGCCATAATAGTTTGCCCAAAGTCTAATTTGTTATTTTATTTTGGAAAACTACCCTCAAATGCGAAGATTTCTAACCTAAATTCATACTAATCTTTTATTTTTTTTTCTCCGAATTCCAAAAATCAATTATTTGCAGCAGAAGTCAAACATAAAAAATTTCACAAATATCAAAACACTAGAGTAAAAGGAAAAATAAATTCAAATTTGTAAAAATAGTGTATATTCATATTTGAGGAAATGAGATCTCTTGCTTTTTTATAAATTGAATAGAAGAAAATCACTTTTTCAGATATCTTATGTGTAAAAATAATTGATTTTATATAAAATTGAAGATTTCTTGTGAAAAATATATAAAATTAAAAATGAATTATAGAGTGCTGGAAAATCATTTTTCCCATGTATATTACTGTGTATATCCTTTGTATTCGTTTTCGTTTAATCTTTGTGCATGTATACCTATGTATTTATTCGATATACATTAATATGCATTGTGTATCCATGTATATTCGTTCATATCACTGTATATATCTAGGAAAGATTTGGAAGAAGAAGAAGCGCAGCGAAGAAGCACGAAGATAGAGATAAACATGGAGAAAGACGCAGATAAAGGAGAGGAGAGAAGACAACCACAATAGGCAATAGAAAACGGTTGATATGGAATGAGAAATACATCTAACATCTAGCTATATAGTGTAGTCATATTTTTTAAATGTGTAAATTGGTTAATCTAGTTAAATCTTCATTTCTTATTATAGTATCAGAGTTCCACTCAATTCTTATTTGCTTTGATGTTGGATTTCTATATTATCTTGTTCATACTTCAGTTGTCGAACCCAACACCTAGCTATGCGGGGCAGTGTTAGTAGTTTCGAATCGGTGGATTAGATGACAATTCATATTTTTAAATGGTCTTGAACAATTCTTGTCTTTTGAGCTAATATTTGGTACGGAGTTAGTCCCAATGCACATTTTCTTATCAATATGTACTTGCGCATTGAGACAGTTTTTGATACATGCTTTTAATTTGCACATCTTAACTTCCATGGATTCACTTCCTAAATTTTAAGCACTAAGTAACTCTTATATAGGGTTAGACTTTCTTAATTCTAGAGAAATAAAATTCTACTTATAAATTTTTCCTTTTAACTTGCTCTGGTGCACTTGTTCTTTGTTGTTATGTCTAAGGGGGTGATTTAGGTCAATACTTTGAAACAATTAGCATCTGCTACAATTGGTTCCTTTCTCTTGGTTCATCCTATTAAATTTTATTTAGTCCATATGAACACCTTTTGAATTTATTCACCTTACAAAAGACAATGATTTGGAGTTCATGACATTCACTCACTTGGCATATAATATTCGTCTTTTATCAATTATTGTCCTCTCTATCTTAATTTATGTGATCTAAAAGAATAATAGTAGATATTTATTTAGCTACTTGTCTCATTTAAGGTAAAATAAAAAATTTAAAATTAAATTAGTTTTGGAACCAATTAAAAAGAGAATTTGATCACATAATTTGAGAAGAGGAAGTATAATGCAAATCATTTAGTTCGAGTCAAATGGTGAGATAAAATTGTAAAGGAACATTCTCAGAAACCCCTAATCAAGTGCTGGCTTATTGCAATTCAAAGTCGTGTATATATTATTATATTCCAGCTTGGTCTCTCTCTGGCATGAACTCCATTATAAAGGATGGTGTACTTTTTCAAAATTTCAATTCAAAAAGTCAAGTTTGAGTATTTTCTTGATTACAAAATTGCTAAAAGTCACTTTCCAATTTATGGGTATTTCTTTCCTAAGTACGAGGAGTATAAACTTCCCTTTCTTCCTTTTCATACTAATAATACAAAATCTTTTTAGTTCATCGGATAAAATGGTATATTTCATAGTAAGTTTATAAATTTACTCCAAACCTACTCTTGAATATCCCGTTTTATTCCATCCAACTTAATATTATTTTACTCCATCTTTCAGTCCCAAATAAGATAAGTTAATCAAAAAATTATAATATCAAAATAATTTAATTTGAATAACAAATGAGCCGCTATGCAAAATGGGAGAAGTGGTGTGTAGTAACGTCTATATTTGCATGATTCGTTATGGGTTGGGTCTAAGGCTGGCAACGGACCGGTACCGTCAGACTGGTTTGTTCGGAACTGGAACTAGAACCGGTACCGAATCTGCCTTATTGAATTTGTCGCCGAAATTGATATTACCGGAACCGGAATACCGGACTTTCTACCTGATACGCACTGGTCCGTTGGTTATCGATGTGAAATCGGGTTGGACTGGAATGATACCAAAGGTATACCAAAAGAGAAGCCGGAGTTGGTAACGTACTAACGTTATGTACGTACAGTTTTTTTTCTTTTTAATTTAAATTATAGATATATTAACTTATACTCCCTCCGTCTCATTTTATTCGTCCCAAATTGACTAAGTTGATGTCCCATTTTACTTGTCCCATTTTACTTATCAAGATAAGACAAAACTTTCTTTCCATGTTTTCCCCTTTGCATTAATTAACTTTTCTTTAAATTAAAATGTAAACATCATTTAATAGGGGTACTTTGGTAAACTAGCCATGTTATTTATTATTTTTCTTAATTGTTGTGTCATCCCAATTTGAGATAAGTAAAATGGGACGGAGGGAGTATAATTTATATAACCTATATTTTATTAATATAATATATTAATATAATATTTTTTATTAACTTTTTTTAATAAGTTTAAGTTTAATATATTTTAAAAAGTTTAGCATTTTAACTTCAAAAATATATTTTAAGTTTAAGTTAATAAAGATAATATGTTTTAATATATCTTAAACTTAAAAATATATTCTTAAGTTTAAGTTAATATAATATTTTTAATAAGTTTAAGAAGTTAAATTATATTTATATAATTTTAAGTTGTAAAGTTAAAAATTTCCTAATTTTATAAAGTTAAAATATTAAACTTTTTTTTCCATAACTTCAAAGTTATAAATATAAACTTTGTAATTTCAGCTAAGATAATTGCATCAAACAAAAGACAAATTTTAAAATAAAATTAGGCGAATAGCCATTATATTTATTCAAATTTCATACGTTGTACATTTATAACAAAGATATTAAAAGAAAATCTAATCTACGCGCAGCCACCTTCTAGGAAGGGTTCTGTTTGAATTAGACCTCTATTGTAGAATCTTATTAATATCTAAATTGTTTATAATATTCTTGGCGTAACTTTTCTATTCCTTCGGTGGATAAATTTTTTGGAATTGGTCTTTTTTCTTGTTCCTCCATTGCTTCCATTCCATCATCACTATTTTCCTCAAAAATTTTATTTATTTCGTCGTCAACATGGGGCAGTAATTTTGGGAGCCCAAAATTTCAACATTAGGCATTGATCCAATCTCTAAATAATATCGAAATCTCCAAACTATCCCTTGCTAACGGATATCGATGATCTCCAATTACAAATCTTCCTGCGTTAAAAGCTTGCTCCGAAGCAACTGAAGAAGCTTGAGTTGATAGCACATCTCGAACCATCCTTGAAAGTTTTAGAAATTGTCTGATACTGGTATTCCACCATGATAAAAGTTATTGTTTTCCAATTTCATCTCTAATATTTTTCCGATCCTGCGAAAGATACGAATCAAAATCATTACTCCTACAATATTGAAGACCAAGTTCTTCACCCTTCTCGTCATCTAAATCATCATATCTACGTCTAGAAGTAGGAGGTTCGACCGGCCTAATATTTTGTTCCATAACTTGATACAAGTTATATAAACTCCTAGCTTTAGGAACTATGCTAGCACAACAAGTGTCAACTAATGGCTTTTCATGAGGTCCAATTTCTAAATTGTTGTATAATTTTTGAACCAACATCACAGCACCATGTTCTTTATAAAATGGGTTGAACAAAGTAGCTGTCAAATAAATTTGTGGAATAGGAAAATAATATTTTTTTTAATTTATCAACCATAGCTTCAATTGCCTCTTTGTAAGGGCATATTTTTTATATTCAGTAAGTACTTTAGAAATAGCAGTAATAGTTACTAAAACAGAAGAAATAGTTGGAGTATATGAGCAGCTACTGCGTTCGTAGCTTGATAAAAAGTTTTCAAAAATTTACAAAGTTCTTCTACTTCAATCCAATCATCTTCATCTAGCATTAAATTAACATCCGAATTATAAGCATTATAAACTAATTGTATAGGTTTACGATATATAAAAGCAACTTCAAGGATTTGAAGCAAAGAATTCCTTCTAGTAGGAACTTCTTTTGGAACTTTTCTATATGGAAGGTCACATTGTCTACATTTATATTTAAAATCATCCATTACATCCTTTCTTTTATTTTTAAAAATATAACTACAAGCAATTCTAACTTTACAACAACCATTTTCAAACAAATGAACACCATCATGTACTATCAAATTTAAAATATGTGCAGTACATCTAACATGAAAGTGATCTTCATCTATAGGACGTAATCTAGTTTTTAACTCTTCAATAGCTTTCAAATTACTAGAAGCATTATCTAATGTGCATGTCATAGGTTTACCAACAAATCTAAAATAATTCATGCTCTTTGTTTTTGTATTAGCTATATAGATATCGGTTTTAGACTCGTCAACATATTTATAAGCAGTTATTCTTTTTTGTATGTTCCAATCATGATCAATCCAATGAGCCGTGAGAGTAAAATAATCATTACCGATAATACTACGACCCATATCAGAAGTAATAGATATTCTATCATCAAATTTATCAAATAAGCAACGAAGAAAATGACAATGTTCATCTTAAAATTTAAAATATTATTTTTAATTGTATTTCGTGAAAAATCTTTAAAAGAGAGATTATATACTCGTTGAATATAATGAATAAAATCGGGATGTAAAGGAAAACTGAAAGACAAACCCATAATAACAACCATTTTCGCTAGTTCTTCTCTATTTACATCTTCACTATATATCGATGATGAACTTGGGCCAACCAGGTTAAACATGTCTAAACGCGTTTGAACCATATTACCTCTTACAAATTCTTGCACAAATGGTGTACCATCTTTTTTTACCATAGCCTCATTTTTTAGACGAATAAATTCTTTATTACATTTCAGCAAATACGAAGTTAGCAATCCTATCCCGCCATTTTTTCACCCGGTCAAATGTTTAAAAACATTCTTGCATTTATTACAAGTAACAGTACTTTTTACCCTATCATGCTCCATAAATTTCCAAACTAAAGACCTTTTAGTACGTTTGGTACCTTTGGCCCTAGTAAATTTTGGTAAAGGGGAAAGTTCTTCACCGTGTTCCGGTAATTCCGTAACCGGACTAGTAGAGGTATCACCTAACTCTTGTTCTTCTATATCATCTTCTTCCGGTAAGCCTTCTTCAAAATTATTATTACGCCTACTTAGGGTCTCATGATCTAATTTCATACCGATACCAACATCGAAATCATTAGGTTGTGATAAAGAAGTTTCACTAAGTCTAGGTGATAATGAACTAGTAGTAGCCTTACTTTTTTTATTTCTATGAAAAACCTTACCAAAGATTGTTTTTTTACCACTACTATTTTTTCGAGAATCCATAATTAAAATTAAATTAAATTAAAATATTAAAACAAGCAATACAAATATTATAAATTAAAAAATTAATGTGAGTAAACAAATGTCAATACTAAAAAATAAAAATATAGATATTAAGTAAATAAAAAGAGATTAAAGTTGGAACGAATATACCGAACGTCTGTGTAAAAGCAGACACATACCATATGTCGGAATTAAAAGATAATAATTGAAACTTGTAATATATTCAAAAAATCTTCAACTCCAACTAATACAATAATTATAAATATTTAGAGAGAGTGTAAGAATATTCAGAGAGAGTATGAGAATTGTGAATATTTGTGTGGAAAAAGAATAGAAATAAAGGATATTTATAGTAAAAATTTTAAGGGGGTGGTGTGGGATAATTGGGAGAAGGGGGAAGGAGGGGGGGAGGGGGGTGCAACGGCCAAAAGAGTCGTTGCTGCCACGTGCCAACTGCCAACCCAATTCCAAAATTCAAATGACAAAAATTAAAAAAAAATAGCTAGATTAACGGTCTTCACGTTGCCGGACCGAAACCGATCAACCTGTACTAGAATCGGTCAATCGAAATCAGAATTATCAGAATTTTTGGATGATTTACACTGGTATCGTATTTCGGACTATTGGGTACTGGTATACTGATATCAACCGGTACTATTGTGTTACCGATACCAAAACGTCACCGAAAACAAAGTAAATAGACCGGAACGGAAAATTTCGAATCCGTTGCCAGCCTTAGTTGGGTCAAGGGCCGCTAAAGGTCAAGGCAGGTGACGGAGTAGCATTTTAATATTTACAATATTATTTTGTTGTTGTGTTTTTTTTTTTGCCAAAAGTGTAGTGGCTGTTACATGCCATTTAGTGACATTAAGTACCTTAAGTGCTTTAATTTACATTTAGGCACTTAGTTTATTTGCGTTTACAGGCAGAACGTGCCTATTAATCTCTTTTAAACTGATGGCTTTATATGCCTTAACTCTAATTGAATTAAATGGCAAGGGACGTGAATGGCTTCTTTCTCATTTAACTCTTGGTTATGGTAGTTGAATTTGGCTATCATTTTTCTTGAAATTTGTGTAACTTCCCACTCTTTATTCCTCTATTATTCTACTTTTTATGTGTTGTAACTCTTGTAACCATTGTAACCTCTATTCTATTTATCTTTCCATTTATTCATCTTATTCATTACATGGAAGATTTCTTCACCTATAAATAGAGGTGGTCTTGCATGATTTTGGGATATACAAGATAATATAGAGTCCACAAAAGTTAGTAAAAAAGAGAGTTTATTAATTGAAGGGAGATGTTTTTTTTGTGGAGCTTTGAACTTAACACTTGTCCAGAGTTGTTGAGTTGTTCTTTGTGAGAAGGTTATTTTATCCTGTAGGGAACAAGTCAAGAAGATTACTACTAGACCAGTAAAATAATTTGCTGCAGTGGGCTTAAATCTCCTTAAAGAGAGTGAGATATTTGCGCCTCAACCGAAGAAGAAGAAGAGAATTTTTTATTTTCTTCACTTGTAATTTTTCCGTTGTAATATTTTTTTACGGAAAAGGGCCGCCTATAATATCCCTAAACTATGTAAAATGGTGCAAAAATACCCTTCATCTACCTATTGGGCCTGAAATATCCTTCCCATCTACCTATTGGACCTCTTTTGCCCTTTCATTTAACAGTTCACCTTAACCCTACTTCATTAATGATGTGGCATATTTCTATTGGTCAACTACTATTTAATTAAAATAATTAATTTTCCCTCTAAAATTTTGACCCGCCCTACTTAATAAGCCCTAACTCATTTAATCCAAAAACAAAAAACTCAAGGCTACTTTGGATCCTATTTCTAAATGGACAGGAGCTGCCATCATTGTTCGAGGACATTATGTTCCACCTGGGGAAAGGAAACTGTACTTTTTCACTGAAGGCTCCACAGAGCAATCTATTAAGAGAGCAAATGCAGAATTAAAGAGATTTGGAGGACATTACAATGCGTGTATCATCACTTCATGGTTTGGCTCAACCGAGCTGATACTAGGTATAAGAATGCAGCATTGGCACGTAAATCTCAGCAAATTTCTTACTCAAATAATGTGTAGGTTCCATATGATACTCGACATTTGCCGTGTGGCATATTTTGTAGCCATACTTTAAATCTATGATAAATCAGTGCAATTGGATATGATGGGGACTATACATTAATGCACTATAACGTGATGGTACCTTTTACTTTGTTTCGTGTAATGTCACCTAGTAGTTCATGGTTTTTTTTTTTTTTTAGAAATTGAGGCTAATGTTCATTGCTTACATATTTACTTCTTTCATTTGCCAACCATATCTATTGTTTGCTTGATTGATGAATTGCATATGCCAATGTTTTGTCCATAGCAATGAAAGCGTAGGCAGTGTTTGTTCATATATATATATGTATATATATATGTTTATCTGTTACTAATCCTTTTGTATATCTTGGAGCTTGATGAAGTTCTTACTTCTTTTAAGTGTTCAGAATCGAATTCTGATGATATTAAAAGCACATTGTAGTATTTCCATCTCCAACCTCAATTTAAGGATAAATGGAGTGGATCAATAGTCTCTCTAACTTGTTTTTCCCTTTGAGTATCAAAGTTGATCAACATTGTCAATAAATGTTCCTTAAAAGTACTGAAAGTTGCGTCAACATAGATTTCACTTTCACCTATGCATAATTTCTAAGAAAATGCATAAACTACCTATATATTAGTCCTCACTTTGATGTTGGAGTTAGGGAGATTAAAGGATGGATCGCAAGGTCGTTGCCTTCTCGACAATTTTGATACATGTAATCTAGACGGAAGAATGTTGGCTGAAAGATCCTTGGTTTCATTTGCTAGGTTCCTTCTGTTAACAATGGTGAACACTCAGTTTTGTTTTACTTTAGCCTTCATTGAAATTGAAATGGTTCTTAGTTTATTCGCTGTATTATTTTCCTTTAATTCTTTTAGAAGAGAGGAGATGAGTGGATGACTGAGGTTTTATTTTTTCTTCGGTCATATGGGTTAGGGCTTAGGTGGGGTGGGTTATTAGATTGGGGTGGGTGGGGATTTTAGAGGAGAAATTAATTATTTAATTAAATATTAATCGGCCAATAGAAATATGCCACGTCATTAGTGAAGTGGGATTAGAGTGAACCGTTAAATGAAAGGGCAAAATAGACCCTATAGGTAGACAGAGAGGTCATTTCAGACCGGATAGGTAGATGAAGAGTATTTTTGCACCATGTTACATAGTTGAAGGACATTTTAGGTCCTTTTTCGTATTTTTTATAATCTCACCAACAACAGGTGATATTATTGGTTTAGGCTCCAAAAGTCATAAGGCTTCAAAAATATTTAGTAAACCATACATAAATCCTAATAGGTTTATCTACAATTATTTTTTTTATTTTCATTCTTTACTAAATTATAAATAATTTCTTATTTTATAATTTTTAGATACATAATTAGCATCCGATTATATAATTTTAAAGTTGAGATACATAATTTTAAACTTAAGAATGTAACAGTTAATTGTTTCATTCTTGCTCGGATACATAATTAGCATCTGAATACATAATATTGAAGTTGAGATACTTAATTTTGATTACTAAGATACATCCATTTTTAAAACTATTTGGTCAAGATACATAATACACTAACTAATTAACCAAAGGGAGATACATAATTAAAATTATGTATCCAAAAATTTATGGACTTGTGGATATATCCGGTTGTTTTTTTATTTGAAAAAAAGGATTTAGGTAATTAATAAAAAGGGATAAATATTTGATGTAGTTCCGTAAAGATAAGTTATGTTATTATGTAATTTTTCCAAATATTTAATCCTACAATATATATGAAAATAATCATTAATAAAACTTTCAATTTTTATGTTTTTCTTCGCTTTAATTTAGTTGAGATTCTGCAGATAAGTTCGCAATTTACTGTATTTTCTCTCTTTCATAATTCATAATTAATATATTTACTTAATTATATCTTTAGTTCTAATTTCATCATTTATATTATTTACATTTACTTTTTCTTAGTTATGGCATTTTTAATTTTAAATTAGTTTTTTTGAATAATTATTTCTTAATCTTGTTTGATTGATTCATAAATATGATTTGTGCCTCACTTATGAAACAATTTTGAGAGCCTCTAAATATGATTTGGACTTTGGATAAGCTCAATTGCACAACCATATGTTAACTTCTTTCACTCAATCACCTTAAGTGCCTTTATTAAGAGAATAGACTTAGATTCTAACTCATTTTTATCCCAGTAGAAGCAACATTTATTAGGATCAAAAGTTTAATTATATCTTCAACACATATAACAAGTTTTAAGTATATATATAAAGTTCCAGGGAACCAAAATATTCCTGAATTAGATTGAATCTATATCTTTAATTATACTTTTATTTTTTATTCTGAGAAGTTTG
This sequence comes from Capsicum annuum, assembly GCF_002878395.1. Classification (NCBI taxonomy): domain Eukaryota; kingdom Viridiplantae; phylum Streptophyta; class Magnoliopsida; order Solanales; family Solanaceae; genus Capsicum; species Capsicum annuum. The sequence goes on along the minus strand of NC_061111.1, from coordinate 160,673,766 downwards.
TTCAACGAGCATTGATCGTTGTTACATAAGGAGATCACTACAATTCCTATAATAAATTATGAATTCATTTAACCTGAAAATTAGCTCATAAGTTGAATAATGGCAAAATTCATATATAAGTAAACCACAAACAATCCAAAAAAGGAAAAGGTTGAAAGAAAAAGACTGGTGGACGGTGGTCCACTACTATACTATAAGGTATTTTTATTATTGATTTATGAATAGGACAGTTTATTGGTTTGTGATTAGAGGTTTATTTTTGTGTGAAGGCAGTGCAAGCTTGCTGGACCATTTACTTTATTTTCGTCATTTTAACACTTTGGTGTCATTTTTAATTTCAGCTGTGAGATAATGACAGGAAAATCGACATAATTCTGGTGGTTATATTAATATATTTCTCATTCACTAATTTGTTGCATAAAGTGAGATCTAATATGAAGGCGGTGGATTTTTCTTTTCCTAAATTTCATGCCCAGCAAATTTAATAAATTACTCTAATTGCTTTTAGTTTTTTTTATTCGGATGTCAGAATATTTCTTTTACTTAATTCAACAGCAAGACAATCACGAGACTTGTTTTTGGCCTTTCTATCCTTTTATTCTTTTATTTTTGTATAATAGGAACCTTCATTGTATCAGCCTCTTAGGAGCCATAGCTTTTTTTATTATTATTTACGATTTGAAAAAAATAGTTTTGAATGATAGCAATTTGTATTTAACTAATTAATTTAACTTTTTAAATCAATATTAAAGAAATAATTTAGGCTTGACTAAACTTTTGAAAAGTACTTTTTAGAGATAAACTATTTTTTCCATGCTTAAGAACAGCTTCTTTTGCTAATAAACAAATAAATTTATCTTTTTTCTAAAAGATTTGATCGTCAAACACCTCAACTATTTAAAAATAATCTTATCTTTTTAAAATTTTAAAGGAGAAACACTTTTGGTGTACCTTTTAATGAAACTTGAATTGGATAGCATAAGAAAGTAGTGTGCAGTTGCATGCATCAGCTTAAATCCACTTTTGTTTTCTAATATATTAGAGTTTAGACCGTTCAAGATTTAAGGGGGAATGTTTTTTTTAGTATATAACAAACAAAAAAATGATTATCTAAGACTAATAGGAAAAGTGATTGAACCTCCTTTAATTTATTTTTAATTTTGATGTATTATGAATTCCACCGCTTTATAGGACTACCATTAAATTAATTAAAAATTACACAAATACACAACTTATATTTCTATTATCACAAATACACAATAATTGTCTTGGTAGAAGAAAGAAAATTTTGGCGTAACTGGTACAGTGTCTGTCATGTAATTTGGAGGTCATGAGTTTAAGCCGTGGAAAGAACTTCTTGTGGAAATGCAATGCAAAGTTGCATACAATGACTCTCCAGGTCCGATCATTTATCCTCTACTAAACCTAATATTCAGCGTGAGATTTAGTGCACTGAAGTATTAACTTTTCCCCCCCAAATAATTGTCAAGAAGAAGAAGCCATGAGAGTACATTTCACTTGGCATACATACTTGGGAGTGTAGTGGGATATATGATTGTACTGGACCCATTTCAATTTCAATTAGAACAAAAATTGCTAACCCAAGTATATATATATGGATTAGATAATGAATTGATGATGCATATATAGTTTCAACTTATAACTCTTGACCTTCGATTTAATTGTTAATGTTTCTTAAGAGTGCATGAATTATTAAAGAAAATACAACGTCATCATATGGCTAAGTTATTAACATCATTTTGTTTTCCAACCCAAACTATTAAATATGTGAGATTATAAAAAAATAAATTTCTTCTACAGTAAAGGAAATATTATTTCGCTTCAATACCACTAACCCGCATTGGGTAGAAAAATTGAGCCGAAAAGATAAATAGTTTAATCATTAAAAAAATCGATGTCAAATCGTTAAGAAATAATGGTTAAAAAGTCATAATTGAAATTTATAGTATCATAAGTTTGAATCTCAGTAATCCCTTAACCGTTCTTTCTCGTCCAATTTACTTTGCTCTCTTTTGGTGTAGGAAACTGCTTGTTATTATTTTAGGTTTTGCATTTACAAATAAATATTTAGTTAAACTTCCTGAAATTGCTTGAATATGCGATACGATTATACGTTTAAGAGCCTAATTTTATTGATGAATTTTGACTCGTGAATTTTGAAATATATGAAGAGATAACCCTGATTATATGTGAATGTGTTATGTGTAAAATATTTATCTAAGTAAAATTTTAGGTTAATTGTTAATCAATAACTTGATAAATAACATGTTCTTTCATATGAATTTGCACAAATAATTTTAAACCTTTTCATACTATCAACATATATGTAATTTTCAGATTTTATTTTTATTTTTTTTGTGTGTGTGTGTTGTTGGGGGGGGGGGGGGGGGGGGGGGGGGGGGTTGGGGGGGTGGATTTGATGAGTCGTTATTTATGAGCTAAAGTTGGTAGAATTATTGTTTTCCCAACAACCATTCGTAGCTCAAAAGTTAAAAATTGAGCAAGCACGTACGTGAATGCCATATCTAGGACTGGGACTATTGTATGCTTCATTGCCCAATAATTTGCTAATTATCGCAAAATAGTGCCGACCCACTCTGCCACAGCACATTTACCCTTGTTTCTTCCAAATTTGCAAACATCTACTCCATTGTAAGGGTGTTAAAGTGGGTCGGGTCGGGTCAATCCGAAATTGATCCGTGATTTATTCGATTTGTTGGCCGGTTTGGATTCGAGCCTAGTTAAACGGGTTGGTCTGGTTCCAGGTCCAACAGTGAAAAAATTTAAAACAATCTTGAACCGGCCCATTTAACCCGACCCGATCCAACCCACTTAAATTCGGTCAAAATTGATTAAAAATTTGGTCAAAAACCAAAAAGAAAAAAAAAATCTCCAATAAACACTATATATATCCACCTATATACATTTTACATACATTAAACAATAGATATACACTATATATATATATATATATATATATATATAGTATATTACTATTTAAAAAATATACACACATAATACATATACACAATTACACATGTAATATATACGTACCATAGAAGATATATACACATATATACGTACCATTCAATATATACATACTACTTTAAATAAAATATACTACAATATATACACACACTATATATATAGTTATATACTAGTAATTTATAAAACATATACACATGTATACGTTAAATATATATGTCCATAGAAGATATATATACATATATACGTACCATTCAATATATACATACTACTTTAAATAAAACATACTACAATATATACACACACTATATATATAGTTATATATTAATTTATAAAACATATACACGTGTATACGTTAAATATATATTAATTTAGAAAATATATACACATATATACGTACCATTCAATATATACATACACATATAAAATATATGTACCTCTTTAAATAAAACATATGCTACTTAATATAATAAATTAATAATACTTTATAGTAAATTAGTAATATATTAAAGCAAAGTATTTAATTTAAATTAGAAATTCAATTTAAATCATTAAATGAAAAAAATTACAAAGTAAGGACTAAGGAGTGAATGAATGTTGAATTTTATTGATTGTAAAATGATCCAAAATTTATAATTTACATGGTTGAAAAATCTATAAATTTTGCATCATTTTTTTCAACTCATTTGTGTTAATATTAATGAGAACTTGCATAGGATAGTCAAAGTTAACGGGGGCAAAACTATGCATTGAACTTGATTCTGCTGAGTTCTACCGTAAAGTCATAATTTCTTCAAGTCTCTGCTCGTCTTTCGGTTCCGCTTCTATTCCTTGATTTCTTCGTTCCGTTCTAATCCAATCTCTAAGGTAAACTAGAACATTCATTGCATTTTTTTTCAATGAATGTCGGTTGTCTCCAAGTTGCTGTCATCCCTAACTAAAAGCACTCTCCGATGCAACGGTTGACATTAGAACATTCAAGATATCTCTAGCTAATCTTGAAAGCACAGGATATTGTGCTTCATTATTCCTTCACCAATCCAACGCGTTGATCCGTCATCTGCGATCCTCTGACGGTGTTTGGAGATAATACTTCAGCTTTTCCCGATAAGTTGTTGCGTAAGCTCCCACCTCAACACTGTTCCAACAAGGTAAATCATAAAAGTAATCAGGAAAATCCCTTTGTGTTGGCCTTTTAGAAGATTATGGCTCCCCGGGAGGATGAGGAGCGACAATTAATGTGATATTTGTCAGCACAGCTAAATCAACTAAATCTACATAGTGGTTATATAATTTATCCATGTAAGCGTTCGTATCGGCCATAGCCGTCCACAAATCAGGTTGTTCTTGTTCTTTATCATCAGAATCATTGTTAGTATATATCTCTAAGTTAGCATAAATAAGAGTACTAAAGTGACACATAGTAGTATATTTCATGCACGAATTTAGCATAGCACCAACCAAGTAAATAGGGGGAATCAAAAAAAAATATTTTTTAAATTTATCAAACATGGCACCAACAACTTCTTTGTAACCTTCTTTATTTTTATATTCTTTGAGAAAATCAGAAATATCGGCTATATATGCCAAAATATTACAAACAGTAGGATAATAAGCATCGAAAAATTCAACCGTAGCTATATAACAAATTTTCAAACTTGACAAGATCATCAATTACCCGCTTAGAATCATGTAGCACGCTGTGGGCAAAATCAGCAAACGAACCACAATGTTGGTTAAAAATAGTGTAATAGGAACTCTACATTTATAACAAGTTTTTAAAAAACATACGTAGCATTCTATCTAATATTACATTCTTCAGGCATTAATATCGGTGCAAGTCCATTTTGTTCACATTTAAGTTTAAAGTCTCTAATTTTTTTCCTGGGATTATTTCCTTGAATAAAACCAACGACAAGCCGAATTTTTTCAATATAAAGCTCAAAATACTCAAGACCATCTCTTACAATTAAACTATATATATGGCAAACACACTTAACATGAAAAATTTCAGGTAACGGCGGAGATAGCTTAGGTTTTAACTTTGTTATAGTAGTCTTGTTGTTAAAAGCATTATCAAAAGCAATACATAAGATTTTATTTTCAATACCGTAAAATTTTACAACTTTAGCAATCTAATCAGCAATAAAATCTCCAGTATGTTGACGATCTTCATCATATAAAAAAACAAGAATACGTTTTTGCATAGCAAAATTACTATCTATCCAGTGACAAGTAACGGTTAAATAATCATTTTTATTTACAGCACAACCAAGATCAGAAGTTAGGAACATTCTACATTGAATATTTTTTAACGATGTTGATAAATAAAAATAATATTTCGAATGAAGTCTAAAAATATCGGCCCTACAAGTACTTCTAGGAATACCATTAAACACAGGATTATAAATTGCTTGAATATAATGAATAAAGGCATCAGAAGAAGGAAAACTAAAAGGCAAACAACTCACATCTACCATTTTTGTTATTTCACCCCATTCCCTCAATTTATTATACTTCTTCATTACTTGACCGGTTTCTGGGTCCATTCTAGTTTGTGTTGGCCCACCAACATCCATACCTCCTTGTGTAATTTTTAACTCTCTATCGTGATTATCACTTATATGTCTCATTAACGTATCCGTACCCCTTGCTTGCCTCCTATTTTATGCTTTTATATTTGTTGACAAATATTGCATTGCACCTCAATATCTGATATACATTCAAAAAATTGTCATGCAATACTAGTTGTTTTACGAGCTCTTGGGACACGGGAGGACGGGGAGGGAGATTAACCGATTCAGATCTAACATTAGCATTTTCCTACTGCGGGTGTCTCACCAATATTTCATCATCTTCATCTAAATTAACCACATATATTCCATTTTCTTCTTCTATACCGTAATTTTTCTGAGCTTCTACATAATCCACATCGTGAGCACCTACACCTATTTCTTCCTCAAAAGGTTGACTAAGCGGTACCGGAGGCGGAGGCACACGGGTATATCTACTACTTGATCTACCTCTCCAGCTTGTAATTCGTTTTTTACTACCATGCACTACCACTTACGGGACAAAAAAATTTTAACACCTTTAGTAACGATATTTCTTAATTTATCCATAATATAAATTAAACTAAAAAAAATTCAAAATACACAAATGTAATAAAATTAAATATTTAACAATTAATACACTAATTAAAAATTAAACGTAAGAGATGGAACAACAATACCAAATTTTGAAAGTATCCGAAGGTTGTGACTTTAGAAACTTCCACTCGTACTTTATAATCGCAAAATTAAAAAATTAAAGTGAGCACTTTAGAAAATATATAGAATATTTAAGAATTGAGAATTGAGATTTAAGAGAGAATGAGATTTGAGAGAATGAAAAATTGTGTGAAAAATGATTTGAAAGCGTAGGGTATTTATAAAAAAAAAATTGGGTTTAAAAAAATAATTTAATTAATTTTTTTTTTTAATAAAAGTGGGCTAAGTAGCCTTTTGGACCCAAAAACGGCTATATAGTCGTTGGGCCAACGGCTACTTTAGGGCCCAACGGTCCAATTCCATTTTTTTTTAAATAATCTGGTCCGGACCAGGCCGGTTAACAGACGGGCCTGGATCGATTTTAGTCCGAATCGGGTTAACCGGGCCCGAAAGAAAATTAACCCATCCCGAGATCCGGGACCCTACAGCCCGTGGGCTGACCGGATCGAGTTTACTAAATAGGTCAGGTTGGGCTGGATCAACCCGGCCCGTTTGACACCCTTACTCCATTGTTCTCACGGGTGATTTACAAGAATGGATTTAGAAAATAGTAAAAGGATAAAAATGTCTTCCATTCCAATTATGCAAAATTAAATAAAGGCATAATACTTGCTCCTCTTTCGTTCTTGCATGTTTATGAAAATATGAAAGATTTGGACTTTCTGCTCGGTTCGAAATTGAGATGGTGTCATACAGAAACTTAAATTTTGCGAACCATAGAAAACAATAATTCAGATGATAAAGAAAACTGTAATAAAAACATATTATTAATATGATTTGGTCAAACGACCTACATATGAAAAACTAATAGTGAAAAATATAAAACCTATTGAGAGAAAACCTCTCCCTAAATAACATTTTCTCCATGACTTTTTTGTTATGGAAGTGTATCGGCAGGGGGCGCACTCTTATCCTTCATCAGCAGAAATATGCCCTAGATCTCTTGTATCGTGCACACATGCTTGATTCTCGTCATTTGGCTCTGATACCTTCACGTCTTGTTGTCAAACCAACAATTTAGTATTATTCTTTCTCTCGCTTGCAAATATAATTGGGTTATTCTTTCTCTCGCTTGCACATATAATTGGGTTCTTAAGCAACTGGAGGTCTGTAATGCCTTTTTACACTGAACTCTTGAGAAGGAGGTCTATGTGTCTCAATCTCCTGATTTTCTGGATACCACTCATTTAGGATGTGTAGGTCGATTTCACAAAGCTCTTTATGAACTGAGAGTATTTTTTCACTTGTTTCAACACTATAATATGCTCTAAAGAGATTTTGTGACAGTATCTGTGATACCTCTTTATTTATTCGTCATACACCTGAAATAGTATTTACCTTCTTTTATATATTAATGATATCTTTTTATGTATCTTTTAATTTGACTTCAATTAATATTTCTATTCTCGATATGCATATAAATAAGCACTTACACTTGTACAAAATTCAACAAACAAACATATGCATAAGTGTTGCATGATAATTAATGTGAGATACACTCAAAACTCAAACTCATATGTAAGGATGCATGTTATACCACAAGTCACAACATGCCCCTAAATAACCAATAGGGTGACTCGGTCAATATTTTCTTGCTTAGCTGCTAGTGCCAATTATAATGTCCAATATAATATAATATAATATGACAAAAATTGCATTTAATTTGAAGCCATCTTTATTAGCTCTTCTTTTTTCGTTTCCTCAATTTCATTTCTGTTTCCCACTTTTCTGATGTTTCCATTTGGATTTGGAGGGACCCTTCCATTGTAATTTGTAAGCCAAGTGGGCTTAAGAGATTAGAGACGTGATAAGAAGGAGAAGAAGATAAGCATACATGTCAGCAGTCAACATTATTCTCTCCCATCAAAAATATCCACCATAATAACTTACAATTTCCAAAAGTGTTCTTTCAGAAAAGATCTAGAAAGAGGAAATCACAACTCGACTGTGATCGTATAACCTCATCAAATTATAATTTTCAAAATTAATAGTATGAAATATTACATAAACAATAGCAACATATCCATCATAATTTGATAAGTGAATTTTGCTTGGATACACAAACTTTACTCTGGTAAGAAAGAGGAATTATTTCCGATAGATCTCCGGCTAAAAGCAGATGAAAAAGACTGTACCGGTTTGACTAGAACACATGAATATCAACAATCTAAGCGGCAAAAACAACAAATAGAAATCTAAAAACACGAAAAAAGATAAAATTAAAGTTCGACTATCTACTAATTTTCTATTCTAATTCTTGACCTCTACACCTTTATATCAAAAGATTCATATTTTTGTGAGCTAAAGTTGCGCTGTAGCCTGTCTAATCACCTCACCCTAATACTTTTTAGGTCTATCTCTACCCTTCCTCAAGCCTTTTACGACCAACATTTCGTGCATCCTAATTAAGACATTCATATATCTTCTCTTTACATATTTGAACCATTTCAATTTAGTTGAACACACTGCATATTTTGAAATTATAATTTAAAATTTTAATAATTTTATAATAAAAGTATCACATTCAGTTGAATATTTTTTTAAATATAAACATTCTATTCGCGGCTTGCTTTTTTCTCTTTTGTGTATAAGTTTCCCTAACTTTTGTTGTTGTCCGTTTTGATATTTTATAGTTCCCATGTTAACTTTTGTACATGTGAAAGACATTAATCATCAAAAGATACGATGTAATGGATGCAATTGCTGTTTTTTTAATCAGAAATTTTGAGTTTAAGTTTTGAATATATAAAGAAAAAAAGTTTTTTTTGAATGAATTTTATGTAGCGAGTTTGAATTAATTATGTTTCAATATGAATATGAGATACAAACTAAAAAAATATTACTCCCTTCGTCCCATTTTATGTGTCGCTATTTGACCGGGCACGAAGTTTAAGAATTAAAGGAAGACTTGATAATATTTATCAAATTGTTCTTTATCAAAAAATGTGCTACTATTTTTTTTTTAATTAAGTGGACCCAATAAAGATAAAAGTGTAATTATGTTTTAAAATATTTACTAAATAAGAAAATATGACATTCTTTTTAAGATGAACTAAAAAAAAATGATGACATATAAAATGAGACGGAAGGAGTACTAAATACCTTGTATATTAAGAAAAGAAAATTAGAAACTATTTTTGTTTGGGACATTATAGGCCGTCGAAATGGTCCCTACAGAATCACTTTTCATTTTTTTTTTTTTTTTGGTGAGAGCGCGTTGCTAATTTTTGGATAATTTGCGAAATGGTCCCACAAAGTTTTAAAAAAGTAGTTTGCAGCCGAACTAGTTATAGCCGTACATCAACAATCTAACGGTCTCATATTCGAACTCTTGGAAATGGATTACAGTTAGACAATTAAATCACAAAAATAATACTCCCTCCGTTTCAAAAGAATAATTTTTTTTTTTTAAATTTGAATCTAATTTAAAAAGAATAATTTATTTTTGTTGTCAATACTTTAATTTTAACTTTTCATATGACATATTTAGGATCACAAAATTAAAAAATATTTTGGTATATTTGACATAACTTTAATTGAAGATCACAAGATTTAAAATCTCCGTTATTTTCTTAAATTTTGTGTCAAGTCAAGTCACTCTTTTTTAAACAGACGGAGTGGAGTACTAAACTCTTTGGGACTCTAGTTTCTAGTCTATATAATAATTAAAAAAATGATAAATAATGCATAATTCTTTCCCTTTTAAATTAAATTTTATCTTTGATAACATTAATACCCTCGAGTTTTTATTTAATTGCACACTTAACTCTTTTTCTGTTTTTTGAAAAGGGGATAGAAAAAGGAGAAATAGAAATAGAAAAGAAGAATATAAGGTGACGAGTTAAATCTTCACCAATAAAATAAAAATTTAGAGACTCAATCACCTGAACTAGTAAGATTTTCAGTTAACGTATTTTTGTATGTAGTTAGTTACACCCTTAATTTGCCCCGTACAAATCGGGCAGAGCCATTGGACAAAGGGTCAAAAAAATATAATATATATGTAACATTAAAATATTTGATACGTATATATATAATATATAAATATTATATTTTTTTTATTGGTATGTTTATCTCTTTATATTTTAAATTCTTCACTGAAAATTTTAATTTGACCCTGAAATAAAATATGTATAAGAAAAAACATAGGACTTGGACCCTCTTAAGCTTTTTCTTATGTTTTTCGATTCAAGTAAACAACAAATTCTTTGTGTTTCACATGTCGAGGTTTTCTATAGCAAGTAAGAATTAATGTTTTTTTCCATTAATAATTTGTTGAAAAACTAATTATATGTACGCATTTACATTGAATAAGAATTGATAGACTTTACCGAAAAAAAAAAAAGAATTGATAGACTGACCAAAAAGAAAGTATACGTGGAGCATTTGAAAATTTACTTACATAATTAATGAATGAATAAAACTTAATTCATTGAATATTACTTGTATTGAACAAATAGATAAACTTAATATTTTCTTCTTATCCTTAATTTCATCATTAAAAGAAATGTTTAATTTATGTCGGTTATAGGAAGGAGTGAGGGAGAAGGAGGGTTGGTAAGTTAGTTTCTGGCAAAGATATAATGCTTTAAAGTGGGTAAACTAACTTTAATTTTCTCCTTCTTAAGCTAAACAATATTAATGATCGCTTTTATCTATGCTTAGTTACTCATCTAAGTTGTTTTCTATCAAAATAGATTCTGATTCAAGACTTCACAACGATAATAACACAATGTGATTCTACGAATGGGATATCGAGAGGATGAGATGTATGCAAATCATATAGATTTATCTTTTTGGGATAGAGATATATTGTTTTTAATAAATTCTCAATTCAAAAAAAAAAAAGATTTTACAAGACAGATTCAAAGAAACAAAAAAACACAAGTAAAAAGGTTGAGATAAAATATCAAAGAAACAAAAAATATTGAGCGCCAAAAATAGTAAAGATAACCAATGCAAAAGAAACAATTGTAAGAAATAAGGTAATGGTAAAATAATATTAATAGTACCGGTATGAATGAGAGAGCAAATAAAACGTTCTAAACTATAATCATTTCCCTCACCTAATTAAGAAAGAAAATTCTCAGAGTTCCGACTAACTTTTATTCCTAATACTTGACCATCGTGTTCTCCTATTTAGGATTATTATCCTTGATGAGCTGAAAATGTGGTTTATCCTATCGGGTCGACTTACCCTATACCTCTCCTTAGGTCGAACTCTTGCACTTCCTCATATAGGCATTTGCATTCCTCCTTTTCACATGTTGCCCAGCCATATCAGTCTTACTTCCCACATATCCTAACAAGTGTCTCTCCTAATTTGCGCACACATCCATCTAATCAACCTCATTTTTATTATTTTCATTTGTTAAATATGTGAATTATTGACTGATCAACAATCTGTTCCATCTTATACCATATTTAAATCGATAAATAAAAATATAGACATCTACATATATAAAATAAAATTTGAATAAAAGGCAGTACACCTACTACTAACGTTAGTTAGCTCAAATTGAATCTAGGCAGCTCGAATTATGCCCTAAATAGAAATTAAATTAATTTGTAAACATTATAAAAATGAAAAACTATTCCTATATATCCGTTAATATGATTTGACAATTGAAATCGTAGCTGAATAGGCACAAAAAGAATATAAAGAATCTTCATCCATGATGGATAATTGCTTAATCATAGAGGTGGAAAATGGAAAAAAGATGGTCTAATTTGTTTAATATATATTATATTTTCTTTTTATAATTTTGGAAGATCCTAAAAGATTTAATTTAATTACTTTTAAGCGCGTATTCATTATGTCCACCTTGTACCTATGAGTTAGATTCATTTGAAAATTCCGAACGAGGGTACTTTTGGAATTTCACACACCATCTTCTCGGGTATATATTTATAAACTCTGAAGACTCCAAGAAACGAAGAAAACAGAGAAAAGAAGGAAAGAACAAAAAAAAAAAAAAAACATCAAGTAAAATTGAAGGAAATTTTCATTTTCTTTTTCTTTTTTTTGAAGAGAAAAATATTTATGAAAAGCAAAAGGCAGATGGGAGAAGTGATAATATATGTGGATGATTATGAATTCTTCTCTACTTCTTCTTCAACATATTTATGTAGGATTTGTCATGATGAAGAATTTGAAAGTTGTAAAAACTTAGAAGCTCCATGTGCATGTTCTGGAACTGTAAAGGTAATTACTACTGTTAATTTAATCTTTTTGGTGATGACGTTTTTTATTTTATATTTTTAGTGATCATATATTTTGTTTTTTGTTTTTTTTTGTTTTTTTTACAGTATGCGCACAGGGATTGTATTCAAAGATGGTGTAATGAAAAGGGAAATACAATCTGTGAAATTTGTTTACAGGTGCGAAATTTTTCTTCTTTTTTTTGATCATTCAAATTTCAAGAAATGAAATTAGTAAATTTGTACTATTTCCGTATACAACAAATATTATCTTCTTCTTGTAATTAATCCGAAACCATTTTTCTTGTTTTTCTTTTTTTTTTTTTTTTACCTCGTATCTTAATTATTTATTTATTCTTTATCTTTACAGAGAGCTTCCACCTTTTTTTTTGCTCCTTTAATGATTTCGAAGTCATAATTTAAGAGTCGAAGGTGGAGAGCATTTAGTATCCAAATAATTCATCATTTTTTCCTTCCTCTGTTTTTTCCCCTGTGCCATTTTATGCTAAGGTTTTTGGATTAGGAGGATTAAATTAGTGAATATTCAATATGTACTTGGGCAAAATTTATATGTTTAAAAATTGTGTCAAAATATTATAGCTCTTGCATAGTTAATAACAGTGTCACATAAAATATAACGCCAGCAAATTTTAGAGAAAATGAAGGCCAGAGACGATAGATAATTCAAATATGAAAGCAACAATTATTTTTAATATTATAGAAAATGACATATATTAGAGATATTATCTCAATCGTCTAATACTTATCTACTTCTTGACTGCTTGCTTATTCCTCAACGTACAATTTAAGCCACCCAATTTTCTATTCATCTTTTTTAATCCAATTTCGATTTTGACTGTTCATGCATTAATTTTAAAGAGATTAACTAATTTTATGCCACATGTAAAATCATATAGTAGTTAAAAATTCTCATCACTACTTTTAAATGTATTCCCCTTTTAAAGATTCTGACTAAATTAAACGTTTCTGTGATGTACTCTGTATGTGATTAATGGTATAAAAATGATGACATTGTTAACGTTGCAGAAAGTTGAATCCACTCTTTTAAAGTTGCTGACCAAATTAAGTGTTTCTTCGTTTGGTCTTTTCACGAACTCTGCATATATCGAAAGTGTTTTTTTTTTTAACGTACTTTGTATGTAAAAAAACAATGATGATATTTTTAACGTTGCAGAAATTTGAACCTGCATACACGGCTCCACCTCCTAAAAAGGTCCACTTGGTTGATCATAATACAGCTGCAATTATTAGGTATTTCCACCAATCTTCTGTTTGGTTTTTTCAATTAAAAGAACAAAACGATCCTTTTTATTTGGCACCATTACAATTTTAGACAAACTTTTTATTTTCTTTTTTTGTGTTTAAGATATTGCATTTGTCTCCATTGATTGACAGTTCATACGTGATACATACATGTCTTAATATTGTTTTCTCCGATATTAGATATATTAAATTACAATAAAGTAGTCTTACTAGTTTACTTACACGAGGGGTATATTTAAATGACTATTACTAACCGCACTTGCTAGTTAATGGATTTATGTTACATGCATTAACAACATAAAACTGTGGTTGCGTCGTTAAGAAATTTATTTATAACTATTTTATAAGTTATCTGATTGTATAAATATTTTTCCATTACGGTGTACAGAGGAAGTGTAGAAGCAGATGTAGAAAATGGAAGGGAGAGAGTGGAATCAGATTCAGAAGAAGAAAGAGAAATGTTGGTGAGGCGGAGTCAGTATTCTGAATGCTCACAAGCTGCCGATAGAAGTGCCTCTTTTTGTCGAACTATTGCTCTCATTGTAAGCACTCGCACGAAAATTTTACTTCAACTTATTTGGGATTAAGACGTAAGTAGTTACTATTTCATTAATATTTCAGTTTTGCTTAGTCTTTTTGTTGTACATACCTAATGACGAAATGAAGAAAGTTGAACTGAACAACCTTAAATGGTTAAAGATGGGAAATATTGACCATTAAGTTTAGTTGTGTTTTTAGAAACGTAACCCACCATTTATTGACAACTCGAATAACACATGTGGTTGATATTTAATTATGGAAATTAAACCAACATTCAAGTTATTCACTTGTACTTTATCGATTTGCACCCGAAAACATCAACCTAAAACAGCCAATTTTGGTTATCTTCACATGGCCTTGTGCATTATGCACTAGTTTGTGATCCTACGTGGATATTAATTAACGTCATTATCTAATTAATTGATTGATTATTAATATGGTATTAATTAATATCCATGGATATTTCTTTGATTTACTTTGGCAGTTTAACGTGTTAGCTATTTAACACTCTGGTATTAATTTAATTTGGCAGTTCACAATTCTGCTTATGATGAGACATTTGTTAGAGGTGCTCAATGGAGGAGCAAGAAATTACCCCTTTACACTTCCTACAGTAAGTGAACCAACTTTTTGATTCTGATGTTATTAACTATAGATTAATAATTTGGTACCAACTTGACTTCCCTAACAACTACTAGTATTTAACAACCTTATTTGCCCTATTATTTGCAGCTGATTATTATAAAAGCCACTGGAATACTCTTGCCTATGTACATTATACTCCTTTTAATCTCGAGAATTCAGATTATCATTAGACATCATTATCTGGTAATCTTATTTCTTTATATTTGTCAATTCAATCATTTTCAACCTGTTTGTTAGCTTCGTTCCATCAATACAATCTAACTATTTTGTTTCTTTCTTTTTTCAGGATTCAGAAGACAGGCTATCCAACTCTGACCAAGACAACTAATACAAGCGTCCAATTTGCATATTCTTTTTCATTAACTGTGTAATTTGTATTTCTAATTTTCTAAGCATCCTACTGATGCTTATCAAATTCTTCTTCATACACGTGGAGAATAATTAAAAGCTTCACTAAAAAGATTCCATGGCAGTTACATGATTATAGTAATACAATTACATTGCTTCTTTTAACAAACAATGCTTCTTTTAACAAACAACTACTCCCTACTTACTACTATTAGTCTACTACTTATATTAGGTTATTACTAACAAAGACATGCACGAAAGGGAAATACTTCTATATTTCAGTTAGGCCAACGACCGTGACCAAACTATTCTCGGGATCCAAGTCATTTGGAAGAGAAGCCAACTTTCTAAAACAGTTAGATATTGCCAACAAACTAGGTTGTTTTGATTAAATTATTATAGGGAACTACATACTGTATAGAGACAACCTAACCCTTCTCCATGCCCCTATGCCAATTACTACTATATTTGACTATTTACGATACATCCATGTGGTGAAAACTTGGGATAAAAGGAGAAAATAAACTTGGCCACAGTAACATCATTTCTTAGTGTAAAAAACATAATATCAAACCTTAATCAACGAGCTGAAGTCGCCAGAGCATGTTTCTATACAAAATTGGCAACTGAAAATAGTTGCGGAGCCCTCCAGAAATACTCTAGGGAGTAAGAATGCACGTATAGGGCGCTGTACATTAAGATTGTTTTTTTCAATTTGGACCAATGGATATCAGAACTGAACTGGCCTAAAAAGCGCTTGGGCGCTCTGCATATGATCTTTGTTCAAGGAGTATTCTTGCTCTGTTCTGCAATCCACTTAACTCACCAAGAACCACACCCTTGTTGCCGTCACATTTATTATGTACAACCAAATTTATCAATTTTTGGAGCAGTTTTGCTGTCTTCCCTGTCAAACTCTCAGAATAGTTTTCTTGAGATTGATTATTGTGGCCATAAATCTCAAGCTCTTCAGATTTTGCAGCAGCTCTCTGAAGCACATCATCAGGAAGTCCTGAAAAGAGTGGAGATTAAAGAATGTGGCTTAACATGCTAAAACTGAAATAAGTAGACCCAATTTCATAGACTAAAGTTGCCTCTCAACCCAAAACAACCCCCATTGGACCACAAAAGAGAGACGAATCCCCTGAAACTCTATGAGGTGGAATGAAAGCAACACAAAGCAAGGCTTCAAGACGCAGTAGAAAAAAGTTAACAGACATACCAGCAAGCCGTGCAACATTGACACCATAACTTTTAGGGCATGCACCTGGTGTCAACCTGTAAAGAAAAGTAACTTCCTCAAGACCTCCGGACCCTTTCCCAATTTGACATGCCATATGGCACAGCGAGACCTGCGCAACCAAAGAAACAGTATTCCAAATAAGTCAGCTACTGAGCATCAACTTTAGCAGCCTGATTGTTGAAATCAAAACTAATGAGTATCACCCAAAAGCATCAGATTATTAGCTGTCTGAATCAAATATGCTGCTAGCTATTGGATTAAAATGTTCAGTCCAAATGCGTGATCCCTGAAGTAATGCATATTAAATATGGCAATTGAAAGGAAGTGAAAGATCGAAGAAAGTACCCTGGAGTCTTTCTGATAGTCGGTAGATAATCGATGATAGTGGGTAGAAAACATTCCTCTACATTGCACCTTGTGGACAAAGTGCTCGAGAACCGACTCACTGCCAACAGGGCCAGAAAACATAAGAAACATAATGATTTTAGGTGAAAAGTGATGAGCAAATAAAGTCGATAAAATCCAAAATATAACAAATAAACATGTAATTTTTTTTGTATAATTGGCACATACGCTATTGCTTGTCCATCAGAAGTAGATGTACCGCGACCAAGTTCATCCAGTGCGACAAGTGAATTACGGCTTGCCGAAGACTGCAAATATTGATAATTGGTCAAAGCAAAACAAATGTTCAGAGCACTTCATCGAGACGAGTGTGGAACTAATATCAACAACCCAATTATGAGCTCTCCATTTTGCTTTGATAGCAACCATGTCCAAGGCCACCATAGCAAACACTAAAATATAAGTCAATTTTAATTCATTTTACATAATTCTCTCTCCTTCAATCCAAATTAAATAGTATTATAACTAACAAAACTGAATGGTAGTCAAGCAGTTGATTGATAACAGCCTTTTACTTGAAACTAATATCAACCTCATTTTGCTCTTAATAACATCCACGTCTGAAGGCCATCTAAGCAGATACCATAATATAACTTGATTATTATTTGTGCGTAGATAATTCTCTCTCTCTCACTCTCAGGCAAATGGTATTATATCTAGCAAAATCAGATGGCAGTCGAGCAATAAATTGATAACAGCTTTTAGAAATAATAAAATCTCACCAGCATTGAAGCAGTTTCCAAGAGTTCTGTCAAGAATGTACTCTGGCCTGCCATAATATGATCTTTGGCCCCCATTCTTACAAATATACGATCAACAGGTGATAAGTCAAACGATGATGCTGGTACATCAGCACCTACCTAAGAAGCACCAAGAGCTTTTAGCCATCAAACTATGAGAAAAACCCGAATTTTCTCTGGACACAACTCACCTGGGCCAATATTACAGCCATGCAGACTTGGCGTAAAAGAGTTGATTTCCCTCCCATGTTAGGACCAGTGAGAAGGATAAAGCTGGCATTTGGAGGACCGCTAAGTGAAACATTGTTGGAAACAAAGGTTCCCTTATCTAGAGAATCACTTCGAAGAACAGGATGTCCTAAATTTTCAGCAAGAAGAACTGGCACATCATCTTGACTTGGCACTGACTTGATATTTGGACGACATGTTGGTCCCTCATAATAATCGCTTGCAATTGATAAACTGATTAAAACATCCAATTCTGCAAGAGATAACATCACATTTTTATGTAAAAGATGCTCAATTTATTTCATTAAGCTTCTTTTGTTTTATATCAGATAATATAGCATATGCTCGTGAATCAAAGTTCATGAGCAAAAAGCTCTTTCTAAAGCAAGAGAAAATAGTTATGTTCAACACAATGCTCTTTACTGGAAATAGGCTTGGACAGTGTGACTAACTTCCAGATTTACACTAATTTGAAGACAAACAAGCATAGAATCAAATTTTTAAAAAAACTTAGAAATTGCTACAAATTAGGGGACCTCCCTCCGAGTTTGTTATAACACAGAGACCTTTTCTCTTTTCTGGAAAGCCGATGCCCTTCTAGCTACTGCTAAACAACAACAACAAACCCAGTATATTCCCACCTAGTGGCAACTGCTGCTTTACAAAAATCTAATAAAATTAAGAGAGAGTAATTGATATAAAAAGAATCACCCTTTTTACCCTCAAAAAACCAACACCTTTTATCCCTTCTTTTTATTTCGGATACACTATATGCATATATAGAAGAGACACAAAACAAAGAGAGACTTCATTTTGCACCTTTTTAGAGTTTTTTTTATGTTCCTAGTAACACTGTTCAGGTGGAGATGAGTGCTTTTATTGAGTGGACAGACTGACCAAGCTACTATAGGACAATGCATAAGTTTCCCAGCTCCAATTTTCTTAAGGAAAAGAGTATTATCAATTATGCATAAAAGGAACATAGGTAACTTCCATAGAACCCCATGTAGTTGCCCAAAGGTCAGCAGGAAAAACTGAGAACCGGAAAATGATCTTTTCTTTTTTCCACCATAAGAAAGTAAGATTTTTTTCCCAGAAAAACTTGAACTAGATTCACCATTAAGCACTATAGATATTATGCTCCAAAATAGGTAAAGAAATAGAGGAGGAACAGAGAGACTTAAGGGCAATATCTGATTCCATGTCCAAATTAAGGGTCAACAATACCTGCAGTGGTACTAACTAATTCTCTCCACTTATTATGATGTTCACAAAAACGTCCTATCAACCTCCGCAAAATGCTTTTTAGCTTAGATTCCTTCTCGGAATCAGCTTGTGAGAGCTCTCCAATTAATTTCTTTAAGGCTGGATTCCAGTACCTGAAATAGCCCTGAAGGGAAAATAGAAGATCGGTAAAGGCACCTGGCTGGAAATATTAGTTCTATAACCTATTAAAACAGTTGCAGTACTTCTAAAACCAAAGCAGGTGAACAGCTACTGCTAACCAACAAACCAGGGAACTAATCTACTACTCGGTGGTGATCTACTTGTTTAAATCTAGTATGGACATACTTTTTCTTGTCAGTGAGCATTCCTGAAGAGACAGGTAACATTTTCACTTTATCGTAGTTTTTTTTTTCAATTCCTTTGTCTATATTTATTTATGCTTATTGTTATTTGTCTCGGGCTGAATATACATATTTGTATTTTTCTCTCCATTTTCATTGAAGCCACACTTAATTTGTGCTTACAGCCCCAACGGGCCTTTAGAGCTCTTTTGTGCTTTTGATAACACTGCTACTATTACAGCTTTACATCATGCTCCTCATCCAACCATATATAGATAACCGCACAAAAGGAGATAATTCATCGCGTATCTCCTATGTTTGTAAGGAGGGATAATATAACTCACAAACAAACTACAAACACTGCAATTAATTGTTGTTAAGCTGCAGCATCACTGCATGGATGCACAGGTCAATAGAATTAAGAGCATGGCTGAGGCGCTAAGCAATTTATTTAAATTAGCATCTTCTACAAAATGGTTTTGAAACTATCATCTATGTCGACTCGAGCATCATTTTAATAACAACAGGCACTGCATGCAACTACGGAACCAGCTTTGGACTTTCTAAATCTCATTAGGAATAGCTAAACTTTGACGTCACATAGCAAGACATCTATTGAACACCATTTCCGACCACAGGTATGTTCAGCACTGTCCAAGTAGAAGTACGCCTACTAACCTTTTTCGATGACTGTAATTCATACTCCTTTGGAATGCTCCTGCACAAACTTTCTGGTACTTCCAAAAGATATGCATCTTTTCCTATTGTCACGTAATCTATCTGCAACATTCACAAATATGTGACGTGGATCTGGATAACCTCCTGATGCACAATAGGATATATATAAATTATGTTCTTACAGATGAGTCTCCAAGCAGTTTCCTCTGTTCCTTCAGGTGCTTGGTCAATTTAAGTTCAACCTCCTGAACTTGTTTACATGCAGCATCATATTCCTCATCAACCCCTTCATGAGGTATAATACGACCCGAGTTATTTGCTTCCACCCAATCAAAAGCATCCTTGAAATGCTTGAGAACTGAATCTACGTCTGGAAGACCTTTGCCTATAAATCCAATTAATACATCAGATACCACCAGAATTTGCAGCATGATTGAATAATTCAATTTGAATAGTACCGGGTGTTAATAGATGATGTAGTAGCACTGAGTCTGTGTTTCCCAAGATCATTCCAAGTGAAGAGCATGCATGCACCATTGATTCACATCCACGTAAAGCTGATATGAACTCTTGCAGTTGTTTCTTTGCTGCATCCTCATATAACGTCACTTTATTTGCATTTCTTCCATTTGCTTCACTGCATTAATGCAAATTAAAGAGAAAAATGCTTGAGCAATGACTACAAAAGAACTTGTAAGGAAAAAAGATTGTTGAATCTGAGAATTGTCAAACTTTACCTGCTCCCAAAGAGGCGGGCAAGCAATCGTTCCATATCAGGAAGCCTTGATAACTCTTTTCTAAACTCAAGAACAAAAGGTAGATTGAGCACCTAGAGAAAACATTGAGCATATTATACCATCTCATTTGTCGTAGCAGCTCCATTTAGAAGCTACCACAATATATGCAGCGGCAAATTATAAAGAGGAAAAATAAAGTTGGCAGCCAAAAGGACAAGCAAATTCAGGCCAGTCTGATTCTCGTGAAACTTTTTTTATTACAAAAATCCAACCTTTAGAAAGTACCTACCTGATAGATAGATAGATTAACATTTCTTACCCTCCCATGCCAAAAGGATTTAAATAATGCCGCAAGCAAAAGGCCACAAATCAAAAAGTGCATAAGTTCTCCATCAACAACACAAACGCGGAACTGTAGGAACCTGAATGTACCTTTAATCCAGCTACAGCATCCTGACGTTCTATAATAGATTCTGGATTATATAAGGGTCTTGCAAGCCATGATCTGAGCATCCTTTTTCCAAACGCAGTGATACAATGGTTGATTTGAGCATATAATGTCCTACATTAACGAATGAATCACCTCTAAGTTTGAAGACAATATAATCAACTAAATGCAATTAAGCTAAATATACCCTGAAGAATCTCCATTTCGACTGTTCTCAAATATCTCAAGATTCTCCAGTGCAGCTGCATCAAGAACCATATTCTGTTTTCGAGTACTATCACAAAAACCAGAAAGGGGAAGTAGTTCAAATTTCGCAAATTTGAGCAGGGATCCATCCAGAAAAGCTTGCTTCAAGTAGTATAGAGCTCCTCCGAGTGCTGAGAGTGCATAACTCCCATTCCCACCAAGATTTATAAGCTCACATAAAACATCTGGTAGAAAGTTACTTTCACCATCTTCCTCAGAGGTAGTGCTTTCATGTGATCCCATTTCATTTGGAGATGATGACAGAAGTGAAGAGCTCAGGTTCCTATATATTCCCTTCACCCCAGAAATCGTTCTCTCAGCATCCCAAAATTCAGAAAGAGGAATCAACTCATTCACCAGCGAATTTCGCGTGTGCCGCAGCAGCACTCTCTCAGTCTCGTGACTAAGCAATTTTGCTGGCTTTATTATTTCCACCGGTCTTAACTCAGAAAGTAGACAACACAAGGCACTACAATCTGAATCATCCTCAAACTGTTAAAGAAATACATCAAATTACTAACATTTCATTTCAGTAAATGAAGATTAACCAATATAGAGATCGAAAAGAGTACAGGGTGATGACAACGCTCCTTATAAAATTATATCTTTTAGATAACAAATTTAGAAGCTCTGTTGTACCAAGCGTCCTTCAAACAACTGGCAACAGAGAACCCCAGAAAAGATTTTAGACAGTAAACAAGCAGAAAGAACAGCTATGGAAGACCTAATCACCCCGCACATACTACTCTTGACTGTTCTTGCACTTACTTTCGTAACTAAACAAAACAAGTTGCTTCCAAACAAGCAGATAACTACATTAAATTAACGAGTTGTCAACACAGAAGAATTTTAGACATCATTGATAATGTAAATACGGAAAACGGCGATGCTTATGCTAGAAACCTAAATAGTGTAAGTTGGGGTTACGAGTGGGAGAGCTTTGAGGAAAGGAAAGAGAAACAAATTAATGAGGTTATGAAAGATGGAAAATCCAGGAAGCAGAACTGATACATATGTGTGCGTACCTAAACGATGAAAAAGTGATGTCAACTAATGCAGAAACCAGAGATGGAAAAGGTGCCAAGTTGGCCGGAGAATATCAACATTCACTGTTGGAACTTGGAAACAAAGATATAAAAGAAACCTCTGTTTAATTAAGTGAACTGAATATGACAAGAAATTGCCAAATATTTGCAGAATTAATAAATATGACATCAAGTTTTCTTTGTGCTCTTACTTTCAATTATTCAAGAAACATGGTTTGAGCTCATTATTAATACTGTTGACACTTGAATTTTTCAACCTGTCGATATGATTGATTAGCCAGTTATATGCCCTTAGCTTGTGAAGCGCACACATCACTATATGGGAAGGTTAATCAAAACTAATTCAGGTCCTAGTGAACATTCTCATGAAGTTAATCAAACTGCATTCAGAGAGAACATTCACGGGAAACTATCACCCATAGAAAGCAACCTTTTAGAATCAGACTGCCTGCAAACTACACATGCCTAGCAACAAAATGACTCAATTTTTTACCAATAAAGCTAATAAATTTCTTAAGCTATTTTTCCAGTACCTGTCCAATAATAATCTTGCTTGTGGTAATATCCACCACACAGACACCATAGGTATGCTTCTCCTGTCGGAATGCAGCAGTTTGAGAGTTTTCGGTCACTGCCATCAAATATGAAGCATCAGGGTTTGCCGCAAGCATTTCTCCCTCAGTTAATGTTCCTTTAGAGACCACTGCACATATTTCCCGTCTGACAACCTGGAAAAGGTATGCTGTGTCAGCTACAGAAAGAACTGAGAAGAAAGTAAAATTGTTATCACTATGACTGCTGTAATCTCATGTAGCACAATGTTTTTTTATCAGGATAATGTATCACAATGATGACCTTATCTCTAGATCCATTCTCTCTTCGACGATTCTCGAGCTGTTCAGGTGTCTCTGTTTGCTCAACCACAAGAACCCTATAACCCTGCTCCATCAAAACAACTCACAGTAAGAACACTGCCATGAAAAGACAAGGCAGTCTAACTAACATCAGAAACATAACACAGATACTGAACATTGAGCAACTAGCAATTACAACCTTCCGAGCCAACTTCTCTACATTCATTGAGAAGTTCTTTTCTGGAAATCCACAATGTGGTTGCTCTCCCTGGAGATACAGGCAACAGTCAGCTATAACTTCAATTCAAGATGCACAGAAACTTAAGGGTGAAATTGGAACATCCTATTGCAAGGAGAAACCGAGAAGGTTCAACCTTAAAGCAGAAACATGCAATTTACTCACAATGTGATACAGAGTATAGACCACTCCCTTCCTGGGCAGGGAAAAGTAAAAGTGAAGTATAAAAGATGCATGCTGGGACCCCATTTCTTCCCGCTCTTTTAGGCATATCTTCACATGTTGATGACTAAATTGTTTTTATCCTTTGTTCTCTTTGATTTTTCTATTTTTGGGTGCATAGACTCAAGTTACCTTCATATATTGCAAATGAAGTTCCTGGGCTCCAACATGTGCATCCATCTCATAGAGCTCATAGAATTTCCCCATCTGATTCATAAATCACGGGATAATTAAAATCATCTTCGAAAGGCCAAGTTGAAGAAGAAGAGATGAAAAGGCTGCAATACACCTTCATTGGCTAAAAGATTGAGCCTTCAATATGCTGCCACTATCATTACCTTAAAAAACAGAACTTTATCCATGTGCTTCGACTTGAACTCCCACCATTGTCTCTGAGCAACAATTACTCCATTTAAGCTCTCATTCTGATAGGGAAAATAATTCCAAAGATATCTAACCAGGAGAATCCAATTACCTGACCACCAGTTAAACCTTTTAAAAAACTAGGAGGTAGGTAGAGAGTCCTTGGATCATAATTGGCATCCCCTGGGGACCTCCTACTTGCATCCTTTCTATCTCTGTTTCAGTACAAGAAAAAAATCAGAAAAAAAGTTCATAACAAACAAAATGGTAAAATATCACCCATCTCCACCTAGATGAAATAAAAGACAACAAACAGTGAATAGATGTTACAAGAGTACTTACTTCCCAAGGAAAGGGAATTTCTCTGCTTCACGTTGTCCAAATCTATCTGCTGCACCACACAGCAGTACTTTGTCATTGTTGGATTCCTTGGCACCTGCAAGGCAACAGAGCCGCTTCAATTTTATTTCTATAACATTTAAGCCTCAATTTTTTCTTGTCAACCCTAACACCTAGGGAAGAAATTTTAAACAAATACGGTAACAAACTGCAAAATTAAAAGCTATGCCGAATTAGGCAACCTCGTTCCCCTCTTACTACAAGTCCACATTTTCATTTGGATCCAACCATCAAAATATAGTTCAGATTTCCCCCCTTCATTTATTTTTTTGGAACATTGGTAAAGTTGTGTTCTTCAGCTTTAAGGACATGCTGACTACCTTCAACAACTCACAGCATTAAGGACAAGCTCCCCCATTTTTTTGATATATGGAAGTTTTCTCTCATTTCCAATCTTCCCCTTCTAGGATGTTTCCTATTTGGCTTGTTCGAACCATTTTACACTTTCCTCGCAAAAATGAGGATCTTTAGTAAGAGCAGGTCGATTTTCTTGGTAAATCGAGCTTTTAACAATAAATTTAGTTTCCTAATTGTGAAACATTTAATTACTAGAATGCATCAAAGCAAACAATTTTTTCTCGATACAAAATCAAGGAGTCATAATAAGGCATACATACTTAGGATAACATACTCACAGTTTAATATGCTCATGTGAAAGAAAAAACAAATATAAATTCATAGCAAGACCACGGCAATATAGGAAGCGGACACTTATATGACAGTTATTATCACAATACAACACCATAACCGCCAAATGTTCTAGAGTATTCAACAAGTAAACTGTACTTAATTGGAACAAAAAAAATGCAAGCTCAATCACTTACAATTCACATTGGTTGCAACAGGCTCTTTCCCATTTACTCCGGTCACAGCTGAATTGTCCATTTTACTATTAGAACTCTTCTTATCTGCAGCAGTCTTACTCTTCTTACTCAAACTCGGAGTTAACTTCACCGCTTCATCAGTCTTCCGCTTCTTCGCCGCCGCCACCTGACTCCCACTCCCTTTCCTCCTTTTAGGTCCAACTACATCATCATCATCATCTTCCTCAATCTCCAAATCCATATCCTCGGAAACATCCTCACCTTCAGACGCTTGTTTATCAACATTCTTTCCCCAATCTTCATCCTCAGAATCATCCTCAACACTCTCTAAGCCATCCAATTTCTCTTCCTCCTCCTCAGCTTCCCCCATGGAAAATCTCCGCAACCGTCTCAACTTCCTCACAGGCTCCTTAACCCATTCAATTTTTTCTTCCGCTAAATCAATCATTTCCTCATCACCATCATCATACTTAACCAAATGCTCACCAGATTTACTATCAAAAGACTTGACACATCCTTCGTACCAAGCTTTATCCAATGGCCAGTAAACTTTCACTCTTTTATCCACTACCTCTTGTCCATATGACTGCTTAACGTCTGCAACGGCTGAAAGGGGGACGTCTATCTTCCGCTTTCCGTTTAGAGGAGAAGGCGTGGTAGGACTAGCACAAGGACTCGTAGTAGATTTAGGAATAGTATTAGGGTTAGGGTTAGGTTTGTGTTGGATTTGTTTGGGTAGAAGAGGGAAAGGGGAAGGAGAGGATAGTTTTTTGGAGAAGAAAGAGGTGATTTGGCTTTGTTGATTGACAAGGGGAGATCTGCCATTGCTGGCGCGGCGAGAAGAAGACATTTGTAAAAATGGCGAGAAAGAAATGCCGAGTGGCACTGAGCACTATTAGTGGAAGGAAGGAATGAATGAGAAAAAGAAGAAGAAGAATGAAGTTCACTATATATATATATATATATTGCTGGGTGGCAAAAGGCGGGAAGGGTGAACGATGAGAGATACGGTTGGCGGGAAGCCTACTCTTAGGCCTAAGCACTTTTTGCTGCTTAACTAGACACTGCAAATGGAGTGGGTGCCTGTGTTTTATTTTTCTCATACCTGCATGTTAATAGCACCATTCAACAAAGAGGGCACCATACTTAGGGGTAGTTTGGTTCGCAAATAAGTTAAATTGCAATTACAATGTGGGATTATAATCCGATGATTTAATTTAATAATAAAAAAATTATTTACTTGCTTCTTTTTAATTTATTTGTTTTATTTTTTTAGTTCATTTTAGAAAGTATGTCTCTTTTTTGATAATTTTTTAATTAACTTTTCACATGACATATTTAATACCACAAAATTAAAAGATATTTTAATACGTTTTACGTATCTTTAATTTTTTATTAGAAGATTCAAAAGTTTTTTTTTATTTCTTAAACTCCGTGATAAGTCAAAAAATGACAATCAGGTTAAAATTGAGGGAGTATGATGTAAAATGCGTGTGATTTTACAACATATAGATTAGGATAGCATGAGCGGAGGCTAGGTGCATAGAAGTGGGTTCACCCGAACTTCCTTTACCGGAAAATTAAAGTGTATATATAGGATTAAAATTTTGTTATATAGATATATAGTAGTATAAACGAACCTCCTTGTCACAATTGAAATTCTTAGCTCAGTAGTTAAGGGGGGTCAAGATGTTATGGTGATTGTTAGTTCGATTTCCATTAGCTTCTCTATTTTCTTTTTTTAAGCTTCACTGTTTTCCAAAATTGGCCCACAATTTCTTTCCCTCATCCTTACCCTCGATTTCTTTTCATTAGTAATAAAAGTACTTCATATAGTTCTATTTTCGGGTGCACGAAAAAATATAGAGTTCGTATTTTTAGTACACAGAAAATAATTTATAGTAATTTTTATAAATAATTTTTAGTTGGTACTCCATTAATTTCTTTTTGTTTGCTCCTTTTTTTTTTTTTAAGAATCGAATGATATAAACTTTGAAAAACATTTTAAAATGTATTTCTTAAGCAATTTGAAAAAAGAAAAATTGTAACTCATATAGTTTTTCAATATCTAGATTTTAATCTTAAAAAATTAAATCAATCTAATCTAATTTATCTTTGAAATTGAGTCAAATTAATTCATGAAAAATGAAGGAAGCAAATAAAAAGCAATGAAGAGAGTAATTAATTTAGAGTTGTTCTCTATTCATTAAATGAAAATAATGATTAATAATTCTTATAAATAAGGAGAGTAATTAATTTAGAGTTGCTCTCTATTCATTAAATGGAAATAATGATTAATAATTATTGGGCTTAGAGGGGAGAGGCGGGAAAAGGAGGTTGTTTAGGCTTGCTAAAGCTAGGGAGCGTAAGGGTCGGGATCTAGACCAAGTGAAGTGTATTAAGAGAGAGGATGACAGAGTGTTGGTGGAGGACGTGCTTATTAAGAAGAGGTGGCAATCGTATTTTCATAAGCTCTTGAATGACGAGGGGGTAGAGGCATTGTGTTAGGGGAGTTGGAGCACACCGAGGAATCTCGTGATTTCAACTTTTGTCGGCGTTTTAGGGTGGATGAGGTATGTGAGGCTATTCGCAAGATGCGAAGGGCCAAGGCGACGGGGCCCGATGAGATTCCGATGGACTTTTGGAAGTTCATGAGTAGGGCAGGGTTGAGGTGGCTCACCAATTTGTTTAACAATATTTTCAAGTCTGCTAAGATGATCGAGGCGTGTAGATGGAGCACGATGATTCCTTTATATAAAAACAAGCATGACTTTCAGAGTTATAACAACTACCGCGGTATTAAGTTGTTGAATCACACGATGAAGATTTGGGAGAGGGTGGTGGAACGGAGGTTGAGGAAGGTAGTGTCTATTTCAGAGAATCAATTTGGATTTATTCCTGGTCGCTCGACGATGGAGGCAATTCACCTTGTGCGGAGGCTGGTAGAGCAGTATCGAGAGAGGAAGAGGGATCTTCACATAGTGTTTATCGACTTGGAGAAGGCGTATAACAAAGTCCCTAGAGAGGTTCTTTGGAGACGCTTGGAGGCAAATGGGATACCAGTGGAGTACATTTGATCGATTAAGGACATGTATAAGGGGGCGAAGACCCGAGTAAAGATGGTGGGAGGAGATTCTAAGCATTTTTCGGTCTTGACAGGGTTGCACCAGGGATCGAATCTTAGTCCATTTTTATTCGTCTTGGTGATGGATGTGTTGACGCAGAGTATTCAAGGAGAGATGCCTTGGTGTATGCTTTTTGTGGATGATGTAGTGTTGATTGATGAGTCGCGTCGAGGTGTTAATGATAAGTTGGAGGTTTGGAGACAAACCCTGAAATCTAAAGGATTCAGATTGAGTAGGACCAAGACAAAGTACTTGGAGTGCAAGTTTAGTTACTTGAGGTGAGAGGAAGAGAAGGTAGTGAAGTTAGATTCACAGGTGGTTTGTAAGAGGGATAGTTTTAGGTATCTTGGGTCTATGATTCAGGGGGTGGAGAGATTGATGTGGATGTCTCTCACCGTATTGGAGCAGGTTGGATGAAATGGAAGCTTGCTTCAAGGATTTTATGCGATAAGAAGGTGCCCTCAAGCTCAGAGGCAAATTCTATAAAGCTGCGATCCAGCCGGCTATGTTGTATGGGGCGAAGTGTTGGCCTATTAAGAACTCTCACGTCCAAAAGTTGAAGGCGGCGGAAATGAGGATGTTGCGTTGGATGTATGGATTCACGAGGGCTGACAGGGTTAGGAATAAGATTATTCAAAAAAATGTGGGAGTGGCGTCGGTGGAAGATAAAATGCGGGAAGTGAGGTTGAGATGGTTTGGTCATGTGATGAGAAGGGGCACGGATGCCCCTGTTCGTAGGTGTGAGAGGTTGGCCTTGGATGGTTTCAAGCGGGGGAAGGGTAGACCGAAGAAGTACTGGAAATAAGTAATTAAACGTGACATGGAGCGGTTACAGCTTACTGAGGACATGACCCTTGATAGGGAAGTATGGAAGAAAAGCATTATGGTAGAAAGCTAAGGTGGGTGGTCGGGTCGTAGTCTGTAGTTAGGAGGGTTTGGTGTGGCTTGGTTGGTAGGTCTAGGGGTGGGGGAGGGAGGTCCATTGTCTGTTTGTGTACTTTATTATTGTGTTATTTTATTCCTGTTGCGCGCTTTTGGAGTTTTTGTCCTTTGCCCTTTTGTCTTGAGTCGGGGGTCTTTCGAAAACAACCTCTCTACTTCTCTAGAGGTAGTAGTATGGACTACGTACATTTTATCCTCCTCAGACCCCCACTAGGTGGGAATATACTGAGTTTGTTGTTGTTGTAATTAGATTAATAGAGAGAATACAATTTCCATTTAGAAAAACTAATAGCTAGATATATTTTAAGAGTATTGGTTTAATCACACATGTAATGTTTAATTATTTAAAATTAAATGATTTTTTCTATTATGAAAATTTTTAATAAAATGTAAAAGTTCAATTCACTTTTCAAAAAAAATTTCACTCTTTACTATAATAATATAAACATAACCATATACGCATATATGTTTTACCACCAGAAGTTTTAAGTGGTTGATCAATCATCATTTTTGTGTTTGTCATATAGTACCTTTTTTCCTTGTTGCCGCCGGCTAAGAGAGACACATCAATTTGAACTATATTTGTATTACGATTATTTTATTTTTAAAATTTTAAAAACTTTTCCTTATTTTTAAACTCAAATTTTTACAAAATCATTGATTACATTCTTATTACATACTTAAAACTTTTAAAAATATGATACTTCTTAAATTTTTCTTATTCTAATAATTTTATATCTATTTTTAGATTTTTCAAATCTTCTTAAAATCAAATTTAGTTGATTTAGAATTCTTAAACTAAATGAAAAATAATATCAGTTGTCATTAATTTTGATGATTTCTAATAAGAAAAGTTTTTACCATAAATATACTTGATTAATTTCAGCTCTTAAATTAGGAAAAAATATTGAAATTTTTATGACTTCTAATAAGGAAAAGTTTTACCATAAATATATTTAATTAATTTTTCACTCTTAA
Source organism: Capsicum annuum (assembly GCF_002878395.1). Taxonomy (NCBI): domain Eukaryota; kingdom Viridiplantae; phylum Streptophyta; class Magnoliopsida; order Solanales; family Solanaceae; genus Capsicum; species Capsicum annuum. Next base: position 160,643,189 of record NC_061111.1, on the reverse strand, counting down.
ATATTAGAAGAAAAATAGTGAAAAAGAAGATTTTATCTAAAGCAGGGACTTTAAATGAAGGGCAAAAAGTTCAAACAATATTTCTAGATCCCTTTAAACTTTTAATATATCTATAATCTATAATATATTAAAAGTGTGTAGACCCTTAAAAGTGATTTGAACTTTTTACCCTTCATTAAAAGACTCTCCTTTAGACAAAACTTTCTTTTCACTATTTTATTTATTTATTTATTATTTAATTATTTTTATTATATTAATTAGATTTCCTCAAATATATGACACTCCTAAAATATATGATAGAAGAATTAATTAATATTTTCCGGTTAAATTAGAAAAATACTCTTAAAATAGGACTCTATTAAGGAAATACTTTATAAATATTGAGATGTACGTTAAACTGCTTTGTCTATTGGGAGAATATGATTGATGCTCATCTAATTTGATTCGATTACATATCTAGATTGGTGGATGCTTGATCTTTTTAACCATCAACTTCTTCACTATTTTTATCAGCATAATAGAATTCAACATGTGTGTTTATATATATATATATATCTTCTTTGTTTTCATTCAAAATCATTCTTTAGTGTCAAAATTTTCGCTCAGACTTGAATTAGCTGGATCAAAATCGAGGCTTTGTGATCACTATTATATTATTATTTTTTATAATTTACTGGTCGTAGATGAATGTTGGTTGGTTTTGAAGAATTCTTTTTGTGTAAAGGTTAGGTTTAATTGAATTGTTTTGATATCTTTATTATCTTATTATTTTATTTTAATTTACAGATGCTAGATGAATGTCAGTCGGCTTTGAATTTTTTTTTAGGTAAAGGTTATTCTTAATTGTATTATCGTAATATCTCTATTAGTTTGTTTTTTTGTGGTGATTTATAGTTCGTAGATGAATTTCGACCGGCTTATAGGAATTTTTGTGTGTAACATTTAAATTTAATTGTATTGCTTTGATATCACTTTTATCGTATTATTTTGTTGCAGTTTACAGGTGATAGATAAATGTTAGTCGGCTTTGAGAATTTTTTTTATGTAAAGGTTAGATTTAGTTGTATTATTTTGATATCTTTATTATCGTATGTTTACAGGTGGTAGATGAGTGTCGGGCGACTTTGAATTTTTTTTTGTGTGTAAAGATTAGATTTAATTGTATTATTTTGATGTCTCAATCACTGTATTATTTTGTTGCAATTTACAGATGATAGATGAATGTCGATCAACTTTTAAAAATAATTTTGATAAAGGTTAGGTTTAATAAAAAAATTCTCCATCTTTACATACTCAAAAAGATATTAAATTTAATTATTATATTCATATTTATTATTTAAACAAATATCCTATTTAGTGTAATGTTTGAACTCGTTAAAGTGAGGTACACGCGCAAGGCGCGTACACCTAAATTAATTATTATTATAAATTATAGATATAGATATAGATTATAGATTATACATGTAGAGAAAATTTATATGCATAAAATATAACAATATGTATGTTTTACATACATACATACACATATATATACACACATATATATAAATTATTAAAGATGCACTACTTCAGAAGGAAAAAGTACAAAAAATCAAAGTAAAGAAAACATTTAAAAAAAAACGTAAGATTTATGTAGAGTTCGATAAAGTAGATTAATACTGGAAGAAATGTTAAATTAAAATATGACAAAGAAAATTATATTTAGCGGTTAAGATTAATTTTGTCTTTTGCTTCACCCCGCTCCATTGACCCGATTTATCATCATGTAATCTTTAGATGTTACTTCTCTTTTATTTATATTTCGAATTCCTTGATAAAAATTTTGCTTTCGCCACAGTAGAATAGCTTTCATTTTTCCTTTTTTTTTTTTACTTTTTAACTTTGGCATTCTTAAGGGACTTCAAGAGAAGATTTAGGGAGAATGACATTTGTCTCACTTGATTGTTCTAAATAGCTAATTTCTAATTATTATCCTATATTGGATATTGTATAAAATAATATCAAATTTGTGGTAAGGCCAATATCGGTATTGCTCATATAAAAATAAGTATACATCCAAACACGAGATTAAATAATCTGTATATTTTATCCAATAAGTTATTTGATTGATTATTTGAAATAATTACTCAAAATCAAAATAGATGAAATAACTGTCTCCATTTTCATTGCTAACTACAAAAGTGTCGGCTCTCTGAGATCCTGAATGTCCAAACACTGAATAAATAGTCAACATTAAATGAATGTTTTTCACTTTTCGATTTGGATATTCACTGGTACTTCCAATAGGACCAAGACTGCCCAGATCTGCGTATGAACTACTTCTTAAACAACATCGAATTAAATAACCATCTCTTCATTTCCGATACAACATCACACATAAGCCGTTATAATATAGTTGGCCGGATTGAACCGGGAAGTGTTTCTTTAGTTTAGCTCTGCTTACACGCTCCTAGTTTGATTTACTAATGTTAACGAATTGAATAAAGATGGAAAACAACTATTTAAGCTTAGAAAAGAAAAAAAGCATCAAAGTCGAAGTGGGTAATTTGACTTTATTGGACTTTTCAAGTGTTTTCAACAAGTGATTTTACAACTTTAGTTTTAAGATAAAGAGGACTTTGGCCAGAGAAAACTGTGTTAAAAGTTGAAACAATAGCAGTCCAAATTTTATTGTACATGTGATATATTTCCTGAATAGAGTAGGTTCTAAATCTTATATCCAATCTATTCGGATACTTTATTGGAATGCTAAGAAGAAATAGTTGGTGGGCTTATACGCAGTGGATTAAGCTTTGCTTACATTCAACATCGGAGGTTTGGCTATTCGAATCAAAACAACAAAAGGACTGCGAAAAACGTTTTCCTATTTTCCCGTCCTCCTCAACCCACAAGCCCCATCTTCATAATTTTGTCTTAGATACATACGAATGCCTTTCAGGATAAGATTTTTATTTGCATATCGAACATAAGAAATAAGTTTAAAAAACTATCTTGTTTTCTTGGAAAATAATTTCCGTGGGAGCCATTTTCCCTGGGACCGAACACGGAAAGCATCCTGAATCTCAAAGTATTGTGAACCTCAGATGATTCTGTTTTCTAAGTAACATTCTCGAGAAGCAGCATAACGCTCTGGTCATGCAGGGTAGAAAACAAAACAAAAAAGTATGCCCCGCTCACCATCTCCAGATTGTAATTCTTCTTGGTGCAAATTGTACTCCAAACCCAGCCATATACTACCATAACAAAGCAACTCATTTAAACCTAAATTATACAATAGACAACTCTAAGAGTCTGAGACCAACAATTTCCAGAGCGCACGCGCTGAAGATCCATTCCACAAAATTGGATCCGCCAGGCAGTTGGGAGAAGGGAAGAGAATTAATAAGCTACGGAGAAGCATGCCCTCATAAATTTGATAATTTCTTGGTAAACCATTCTGAAAGATGCTTCATTTTCACTGAAAGCTCTCTATTTTTGGAAAAGTAAGCCTCGCCATTTGCTATCATCACAGAAAAATCATGCTTCATTGCTTTCAAACTTCTATAGTAGTTGTTCTCTAACCTTAACTGGATTATATCAGGTGATAGCGGAACAGGGAATCTGCAAAAGAGCAAATCATTTATCGTGTTGGGTTCATTAATAATTGTGCATGTCAAACAACCGTGTAATAGACATAGGTCTGAAAGCTTGAAAAGTTGTTATAACAACCCCCCCCCAAAAAAAAAAAGAAAAGAAAAAGAACATTGAAACCCCTGCAAAGTATAAAGAGAGTATATTATCGAAAGTGGAACTTCTAACTTCTTAACTCCTCTTTTTAGGGAGGAGGGATGGAATGGTCAGGGTGAAGGTTCTGAGTACGATATGGAATTTCTTATAGAATCAACTTCCTCAAAGCAATGCAAGTAATGTAAAAAGAGTACCTATTCATGAAGTCCAGTTTCACAGCAACATGTTTCAATTTTAGAATTCCATATTTATCCTGTAACATGCACAACAGGTTCAGCTCTGATGCTTTGAACTACAAAGTTCAGTTGTTAATTCAAGGCTAGACAATTTAAAAGACTGAAACCTGATTTCTGCTTGCTGACTGCAGTAGTTCAGTGACAGACGACAAAACTCTATTTCTGCTTTCCAGGTCAACTTGAGGTTGCTCCCATGAACTATCTACATCATGTAGTTCCCAGGGACTATGAGGATGGGGTTCTACTTCACCTTCGTATAGGACACCACATCTTTCCCATGGACTGTCAGGAAACTGTTCAGATTTGGCTTTCACAGAAACTACCTGACCGTCCCACCACCTACCACCTTGCTCACTCTCATCCCTCCACCAAACCAGACACTTGTCTCTGTAAGACCAATTTCTCTCCATGGCAGCCTCGTATCTTGATCTCTCAATTAGAAAGTCAGGGAAGTTAACTAGTTCAGGCAGCGTGAGCTTAAACTTGTGTCCAGAGACGGGGGAAGAGGTATCGATGAATTGAAGTGTAACTTTACAGCAGCTGTCACCAGAGCCAGGAAGAGTTGCATAAGAAAGATGTTTTACCAAGCAAATTTCCACAGCTTGGACTGCAGCTGCATTCTTTGTCCAAGGACCAGGCTCTGATGAATCACTGTATTCTATATATTCTTGATGCCCCTAATGTCGAGAAACACCAAGTGTGAATCAAATATAGCTTAATAATTTGATGTGAAAATCATTAATGCAACAACAAAAAAAAAATTACATTAAAAAAAGAGAAAATACATCGAAATCCCCCCCGAACTTGTCTCCAAAACTTACTTTAGACCCTAAACTAATCGGACAATTATTTACCCTCCTTAAGAACTTTGAACTGAATTAAATTCACCCCTTAATAAAGAGAGTGTATTCACTCTCCAAAAACCGTGTAAAAAAAAGAGAAAGAAAATCTGAATTAATATAATCATATATGTGACATTATTTTATTTGATAACATATAACTAATATATTTAATATTCTTTTTTTAGTATCTTACTTCATTTTTTAAAACTTTTTATGTGGTCCCACTTTTTATTTTTTATTTTTAATTTGGTTGTCTTCTCCAACTTTTTTGTTTCTCCATTGCAAGTTCTTAATTGAGTCCAAACATTAGTAGAAGACAAGAATCAAGTAATCAAGCATTAATTTTCCATCAAATAAAGATAGACAATAGTATCCTATGCCAAAATTCGAGTTGGGTTCGAAAGATAAACAGTTATTGCTCAACAAATCAAAATGTAATTCCACAACACCAAAAAGAGTGATAGTGAGACCATTGAATCTGTGTGAAAAATCTGAAATCCACAGCCAATTCACTAACAAAATACAATCTCATCAAAGTTTAAATTTTCATAAATCAAATTTCAAAATTTTAAGTTTAGAATAAAAAAAAAAGTTGAACAAGAAAGAATAAGGAAGGGGGAGGAGAGTTAGTGAAGCTCAATTTGGTGGTGGGAAAGTGGGTGGGGTGGGATGAGAAGATGAAGAATGATGGTGGGGTAGTGTGGGGTTGGGGGCGCTAAAAAAAATGAAGGATGGTGGTGGAGATAGTGGGAGGGGGGTGCACTGGAGAAGATGGAAAATGGTGCGCAGTGTGGGGGTGCTGAAGAATGGTGGTGGGGGGTGCTGAAAAAAAAAAAGAATGGTGGTGGAGATAGAGGGTGGGGGGGGGGGGGGGGCGCTGGAGAAAATGGAAAATGGTGCGTAGTGTAGGGGTTGGGGGTACTGGAGAAGATGAAGAATGATGGGAAATCGGGGGTGGAGGGTGGGGCTGGAGAATAAATAGAATAAATAAGGTTAGAAATATTTTTTTTTTAATATATATATAATTGATTTGAAAATTATTAAAAAAAATTTATTGACGTGGCTTTGACGTGGCTCTGACATGGCGCGAGTGTATTACACTGTAGTGAAAGTGGTATAATACTTTTGGGGTGGTATAAAATTCAGTTCAAAGTTCTTAAAGGGGGTATATAATTGTCCAATTAGTTTAGGGTCTAAAGTAAGTTTTGGCGACAAGTTTGGGGGGGTTTCGATGTATTTTCTCTAAAAAAAAATGGGGTAAAAGGAAAGAAGAGGCAATGATTAACCAGTAGAAACTAAATAATGCACCTGTCGGAAGTATACTACTTCATCACCTAGCTGAGGAATGTAGCGGTAACCCTCTTCATGCTCTGACAATAGCAACCAATTCAGTTTTTTGACTGCCTCATTCAAACTCATTCCAGATGAAAAAACATTTTCATCCCTGGAAGAACCCTCTTTGCTGTCTCTAGATAACCGGCAGAACGCATTACTTGAAGTCCATCCTAATGGTGGAGAACCAGTGGCCTTCTTGGTTAGCTTCCCTGTATTTATTGATGAACCTACAGCTATACGACTCTCTCTTATTTTTAGGTCATCTTTCCCTAATGCTGTATCTCTTGACATTGCAGTAAATCTCAAGGATCTCTTTCTACGTGCTGCATCAGTAGCGACATGAGGGAATTCAGAACCTGTTTCGTTATGATCATTACAAGCATTAGAAGCACTTTCACAAATATCACGACTGCTACGTAAACTGCTTCTAGATCCATGAGACTTGTTTTTGCCAACGGTATCATCCGTCAGTACACCCCAATGCAAATTCTGACTGAATCTATCAGGGCCATTACCTGTTTCTGGTACTTGGTTTTGTTCTAAATGGGAAAAGATTTTAGATGTTGATTCATCTACACGATAAGCATCTGTAGGAAGATTAAACTCAGAACGAGCTTGAGACTCCTTAGACATTTTCTTTGATTTTATCTTTATTATGTTTGGCTTCACTCTAGGTTTGAGGTTTACTTCAGGATTGTCGTCAGCGGTAGTAGGCTTGTTTGCTCCAGGAGCGACGCCTATTTTCTGCAGCTGATGATTGGGTGACAATGACAAGTGAAATAATGAAGAAGTTTTAGCAGCTCCTGAGGAACATACTAAATCTCCTGGACCATTTCCAGCCAGCAATGTGCTAGCTTCTAACTGTCCCAGATTCGTTTGAGCCTCGTCCATTAAACTATCAGCCAGAGCCAGACTTTGAATATCTGGACCAGCAGATGGTTCTCTATTGACATGCTCATTCAAATCATTTTTTGGTTCCTTGTCATTAACCATATGTTCAATTTTATTGCATTCCCCAAACAGTTCCATGCCAATCTCATCTGTATAGGATGATCCCGGCTCCTTTAACCTTCGGTTAACCACATTATCTTCAATTATCTCTTCACAAGCTTGAGAAGAACATGGCTTATCAGCTTGGTCACCACACTGAACTGCAGTGTCTTTTGATGGCTCAACCTTACTAGCATCACGGATTTTTAATTTCAGGACTAATCTCCTTTTGTTCTCGCCGTTTATTGGAGGTTCAGTGGATCTAGGAGGCACATCGATAGCTCCAACTGTTGGATAGCTCCGCTGTTTGCTTGGCATCTTGTCATCAGATGAAATCCTCTGGTCGCTTGACGAACATTCTGGTGATTCAGTTTCCAATGAATCATCTTCAGAGCTAGCTTCATCTTCATCATCTGAAGAAATGTCAGAATGAAGATGTACAATTTCAGGAAGTTCAGCTCCTCGGTGAGGTCTTAATGACTTTGGTTTAGTTGACTTCCTTTTAGTGGTAGCTTTCTTCCCATTTCTGGATTTCCTAGTTCTAAGACTTCTACATGAAGTGCCAACATCTTCATCCTTAACTTTCTTCCTAAGACGTCTTCCAGATGATGCGACTTCCACCTGAAAAAGATGCAAATGTTTCTCAGCCAGGGTAAACGAATAGGTAATATGTTTGCGAAAGTCGATTCTTACTTCTGATACAGATATTTTCCTTTTTGATCTGCGTAGGCTATCTTTCCGACTCCTTCTCATCTTCTGTTCTTCACTACATACTGAACCACTAGAAGAGCCGTCCCTTAAACATTCGTGCTCTCCTTCAGTAGAAAGCTCTTCATTCATATTATATTCTGAATCAGTTTCATCATTCAGAATACCATTATCTGGCTCCCAGAAAAGGGTATCCACAAACTCCGGCAGAGGTTCAGCTATTATGTCCAAGTCGGCCACTGGTAAGACCTGATATCCTAGGCCTAAACCAGGGTCCGTGCCGACAGAAAACTTAATTGAAGGAGGACGCCACTCGGTACCCAGAGCTCCTAGGCGGCGGCGCTGGTACATACTCTGATATGGCTCAGGATATGGAAGCATACCTAGTTTTCCCGTTATTTCATGTTTGGGGGAAAAAACATTCATTGCCATCTTCAGCAAGCTGACAAAAAAATTATTAAAAAAAAAGGAACGAATGATGAAAGCAACTAATATTTACTTGCGTCACAAAGCAGATCTTGCATGTTCCTCCGATATGGAGTTAGCTGCGTCTCCTGAAACAGGTAAAAGAAAATTCCTGTTGTTCATAACTTAAAAAAAGAACTTGGCAAACTTATACAAGATGGAACAGTCGTAGGTATCTGCTGACAGATTAGACCATCCACGTATTACCCAGATAAGTTTGATATGAAAATTCTTTAGTAGTAAAAACAAGTGGTGAAACTTAAAAATGGTAAAGAATGAATCTTCAACTCTCTTGGTCACAACTCACAATAACCACGACCTACTTTGACTTTAGAGATTAGCAGTAAATTGTTTGGAAAGATAATTAAATGGATTTGGATAGAGTGTAAAAATTCATATTCACAGTTCATACTTCATTAATCATTTGAAAGATTAAGTCTTAAATTTTACTTTTTTTTTTTTTTTTTTGATAAGGCAGCTATTGATTAAGTCTTAACTAATGTCGAGCAATATTATTTTGAATGGGATGGGTGGAAAAGGGAATGACATCAAAGGGCATCCTGGTGCACTAAAGCTACCGCTGTGCGCAGTGTCCGAGGAAGGGCCCCACCACAAGGGTGTATCGTACACAACCTCACCTTGCATTTCTGCCAGAGGCTGTTTCCAAGGCTTGAACCCGTGACCTTTTGGTCACATGGTAACAACTTTACCAGTTACTCCAAGAAAGAAATTTTGCAAAGGACAAAAAAAAAGTGTCATAATCCTGAATTGAAGGAGCGAACTACTATGTCAAAACTAAAGGTACCTGATCAAGAACGTTCCCCTGCACATCCTGGATAAGGGGCCGGTAATCCCCAAGGAAGAACTGTGGAAATTTACAGCCTCAAGATCGCATACAGTAACTGTAAAATACTTAAAACTATGATGAGAATGAAAGAAACTGCCTCATATACCTGATCATATTTAGCATCCTTTTGAGACTCGCCTTGGCCTGTATTTAATAAATATATTTGTCCAACATCATCAGAAAGAACAATTGATGTTCCATCCCTTTTTCACAAAGAAACAGCACATCTCCACACAATAAGTAACTTTGACATTTCAAATAAAGCAAAGAGCATTTGCACCGGTTAGTAAATCAAATGGAAAATGGAACTGAGTGAGTTATTAATTCTGAAGCAAGGATAGGATTGGCATTCTCCTACGGCCCCAAATCAGAAAGCTCTGATGATGTCTAAGATTTGAAGTACATTAAGGAATCACCATTTATCAACGCGAACAAACTTTATAAGTCAAATATCAAAGATACGGGAAACATTACGATGTCCTCTTTAAATTACTTACTGTGAAAACTTTCCATCAACCAACTTAAAGCGTCCTATATCATATGTCCGGATGGGGATCCCCTCCCATATCTGGAGATAGAATAACAAGAGTTCAACAAACGGAAATACTTGTGTAGAAGGATGTGATACAATAATCAAAAGAACCAGAAACCTACATCCCACAGGATGGTTTTCCCATCATAACCAGCACTCATTGCGATTCTGGGGTTGAAAGGATGAACATCCAGAACATATGTCTGCAGGAGTCTAAGCGTCAAATACACCAGATATAAGTTTTTTAATAGGTGTGGATGGGGCATGGGGTTGGAGGAGTCATATCAGGAATTAGTACCAGAATTGAGTGAATAACATATTTTTTAGAGTTTTTTATGACCACGAAAGTGAAAATATACCACCATAAAGAGTTTCTATTATAGTGCCCAAACAAGAAATTAGACAATGGTGGACACAAGCAGAGAAAGAAATTAGCAGTGAACACATGCAACTAGATGGAATAAAGCAGAAGTTTCTCAAAAATACCTTACCTAGATGACATGTGAAAATGTAATACTAGCCTACGCATGCATTTTGAAAGAAAAATTCAGAAATATCAGCCTAATCATAGTCAGATAAACTTACAGACTGTGCGTGGCCAGTCAAGGAGTGCACCAAGCTACCATCGCTAGCATTCCAAACACAAATTCGGCAATCTGCGTAAGTTCACCTTATGAGTTGAAAATTTCAAATTTAAACACCATAATTTCTCTGCTTCGACAAAGGATCATAAAATGAATTCACAACCCAAATGGAGGTATTTTCCTTTCTATCAGGAACCAAGAAGACCTTGATTTCAAAGCTCATGCAGTTGGAGTTTGACGCTCAACGAATAGGAAGAACATGAACCAATTTTGTGTTGCTAGCCTTGCAGGGGCTTAGGCAAATATTCACACTTCTACGTGTCCAGTTTGCCAGGAATTGACTAGTTGCACAGATGGGAAAACAAGAAAACACAAGATCAATTTCAGATATGACCTGACCCTCGGAAATTGAGGAAATATCCAATCCAACTCTGATACTGGATAGGATTCACCGGCTGCTAGACATAGCACATAACAATAGTATGAATGGAACAGGAACTATTCAACCGACCTTCCCTGCATGTGGCTCGTCCGTGATAACTTCGAATTTGCATGAACTAGCAGAGGATGCTCCCGCCAGCATGAGCAAACCCTTTCGGAATTGGTTACAAATGGGCGTCCCTATCCCAGCCGGATAACTCTCAGAGAAACTCTCAGGAGACATGCTTCATAGCTGCTATCCTTATCTCAAGTGATTGCTGAACAGAGAAAGGATGGGACCTTTCTTTCAGAAGGTTGCTTAACGACTGGGAAATAGAGAGAGTAGCCAAATTATTGGAGGGAGTGGGGACTTTTGCAGGCACCAATAATACCCCTGATGCAGTAAAGTGGGCTCATAGCAAGGGTGGAATATTCTCAGTTGGCAGGGCTTATAGGAAGGAGGGCAATGTACAAGTTAACAACAATCAGAGGTTGTGGAAAAGGGTCTGGAAGAACTCAGCACCAACAAAAGTCAAGTGCTTTACTTGGCTGGTCGATAGGAAAGCTTGTCTGACACGTCAAGTTTTGTGGAAGAAAGGCAAGATCATAATCTCTTGGTGCTCTTTATGTGGGAAGACAGGAGAGACTAAAAATCACCTGTTCTTACACTGCCCCTTCACAACACAAATTTGGTCCATGTTTCTCAACATCTCAAGTGTGGAATGGACTATAGCCAGAAAACACTGCAGCTTTACTAAGTTTTTGGATTAGAAGAGGAGGGAGCAAGACACAAAAGATCTGGTGGAATTTAATCCCACACTGTATCTGGTGAACGGAGTGGAAGGAAAGAAACGGCAGAAACTGTGAAGATAAATCCAATTCCATTCACAAGGTTAAATGGAATTGCATTGTATCTCTATTCTTTTGGTGTAAGCATACACATGATATAGAATATGAGTAGGAACATGAATGGTATACGTTAAGAGTCCCACATCAGAACAGGGATGGCAATTGGTCTCTTTATATGAACTTTGGACAATCCTCCCCTCATGAGCTAGCTTTTGGAGTATGAGTTCAGCTCAGATGTCATATCTTTACATGGTATCATAGTCAGGTTCATCCCTATTTGGGCTCCTGGTCTATGCTGGTCTATGCTCCAATTGGCCTGGCCGTGAAGAGGGGTGTTAGAGTAGGTGAAAATCCCACATTGGTTGAGAATGGATAGATGATCTGCTTATAAGGTTTTGGCAATCCTCCTCTATTTGAGCTAGCTTTTGGGGTTAAATTCGGCCCAAGATTAATTCCTTTATCATGGTATCAGAGTCAGCTCCATCTCAATTCTTTCTTCGCCGATATTGGACCGCCATATTATATTGTCATCGCTCCAGTTAACGAGGTCTGGGCGTGCGGGAGAGTGTTAAGAGTCCCACATCCAAAGAGGTATGACAATTGATCTCCTTATATGAACTTGGACAATCCTCCCCTTAAGCTAGTTTTTGGGGTATGAGTTGGCCTAGGACCTAATTTTACTAAGTACATAGAATCCTACTCGAAAAAGCATTGTAATTTAGTTTCCTACTTGAAAAGGACTGAAATGTAGCTTCAGTAATGTTAGAATAAGAATAGGAATAGCATATTGAATTCTACTTGGAAAGGGATTGTAATGTAGTGTCCTATTAGGAATAGGATTGGAATGTAGTGTCTATAAATAGGCTCTCAATGTAATAATTTAGAGACAACAATTCAACATTATTTTTCTCCATTATTTCTCACATGGTATTAGAGCAGGTTAGAAATATCAGACACGATAACTCAGTCACTGTGCGTCAATTTCGGTGACTGATTTGGGTCAATTTTTATTTTGTGGGTTGTGTGAAAAATACAACACCACCAAAAGGATCGGAAAGATCAGACCATAAAAACCCAATGAAAACCGCCGGAAAATTACCCTCCACGTGCTAGCCGGAATCCAAAAATTCCGGCGAGATCTGCGTCACGCGCCGGCGCGTGAGCCCATCTTCGGTCGATTTTTGAGTTGTTTCTTTTTCTGTTGGGGTCGCCGGTCTATTCTGACTCCGACCACTTGCTCCTTTCCAGATTTCGACAATTATTTTGAGATTCCAACCACCGGAACCCTAATTCCAGCGACATCAGTTTTTTTTTTTCAGAAATTCAGATTCGCTTCTTGGGATTTTCAAGTCAAATTCCCAAGATATCTTTTGGGCATGATATTTTTTTTTTGGCTCCAAAAATATTGAAATTGGAAGTTCAAGTCCTATGATTAAATCTGAGCCCTTAATGAGAAGATTAAAAAATCAAACGTCACAGTCCATGAAGAATCGACGAGGGGAAGGTCGATTTGGAAGATCTCATCCTAGGTGTAGTTATTGTAAAAGGCTTGGACATACTCGTGGCGTATGTTTTTCTAGACCTAAGTGTAGTTATTGTTATAGGCTTGGACATACTCGTGGAATATGCTATTCTTTGCATGGTCGACCAACTAAAAATGCTCATATTGCTCAGTCTAACACCACAGGTGATCAACGGGTGTATTTATCTGACAAAGAATATAATGAGTATCTTCAGTATCAAGCAAGTAAGCATATATTTCTACCAATAGCCTCAACTGCACAATCTCCTACCTTTGGATCATGGGTTGTGACTCAAGTGCTTCTGATCATATTTCTGGTGATAAATCACTTTTGTCTGATATTGTTTATTCACAATCTCTTCCAGCTATTACTTTAGCTAATAAAATTCGAACAGAGCCAAAAGGAGTTGGACAAGCCAAAGCCCTATCTTCTGTCACTCTAGACTTTGTTCTTTATGTCCCTAGTTGTCCTTTTAATCTTACATCTGTTAGTCGTTTGACACATGACCTTGATTGTAGTATAGCTTTTTTTTATGATTCTTTTCTAATGCAGGACCGCAAAACGGGACAGACAATTGGCATAGGACATGTATCACAAGGCCTTTACCATCTTACCGCTTCAAATTCCTTCACAGCATGCTCCGCTACAGATCCTCCCAACCTTATTCACAAACGTTTGGGACATCCTAGTCTATCCAAACTACAAAAGATGGTGCCTAATTTGTCTAGTCTATCCATATAAGATTGTGAGTCGTGTCAACTTGGGAAACACACCTGTGCTACGTTTTCACTTAGTATTAAGAGTCTCTCAGAGTCTATTTTCTCATTAGTTTATTCCGATATTTGGGGTCCTAGTAGAGTCAGTTCACCGTTAGGATTTCGTTACTTTGTTACTTTCATCGATGATTTTTCAAGATGTACTTGGGTTTACTTAATGAACGATCGTTCCGAGTTATTCTCTATATTCAAAATTTTTGTGCTGAAATACAAAATCAATTTGGTGTTTCTATTTGTGCTTTTCGTAGTGATAATGCCTTAGAATACTTATCCTTCCAGTTTCAGGAGTTTATGACTCAGCAAGAAATCATTCACCAAACATCATGTCCATACACCCCTCAGCAGAATGGTATAGCAGAAAGAAAAAATAGGCATCTCATTGAGACTGATCGCACTCTTCTCATTGAATCCCATGTTCCACTGCGTTTTTGGGACGATGCGGTCCTCACATCTTGCTATCTCATTAACAGAATGCCATCATCTTCGATCCAGAATAAGGTTCCCCATTCCATACTATTTCCTCAGTCACATCTCTACTCTATCCCCCTCGTGTTTTTGGGAGCACATGTTTTGTTCAAAACTTAGCCCCAGGAAAAAATAAATTAGCCCCTCGTTCTCTCAAATGTGTCTTCCTTGGTTACTCTCGAGTTCAAAAAAGGTATCGATGCTATTCACCTGATCTGGGTCGCTACCTTATGTCCGCTGATGTCACATTCTTTGAATCTCAACCTTACTATCCATTTTCTGATCATCTTAATATCTCTGAGGTTTTACCCATACCTCCAGTCTTAGCCACACCATCTTTGAGGAATCTACAGTTATTCTCCATCTCCAGCCACAGTGCCACCACTTTTGACTTATCATCGACGCCCACGTCCAGTATCAGTCCCAGATGATTCATGTCCTGTGCTTGACGCTTCCCCTACTGCGGACCTGCCTCTTCCTAGTCAATCAGTTGCACTTCAAAAAGGTATAAGATCCACTCGTAATGCTAACCCACATTATACTTTCTTGAGTTATCATCTTTTGTCATCACCCATTATGCTTTTGTATCATCTTTGTCCTTTATTTCCATTCCTAAGACTACAGGTGAAGTACTTTCCCATTCAAGATGAAAACTTGCTATGATTGATGAGATGTCTGCTTTACATACGAGTGGTACTTGGGAGCTTGTTTCCCTTCCT
The DNA here is from genome assembly GCF_002878395.1 of Capsicum annuum. NCBI lineage: Eukaryota > Viridiplantae > Streptophyta > Magnoliopsida > Solanales > Solanaceae > Capsicum > Capsicum annuum. The sequence goes on along the minus strand of NC_061111.1, from coordinate 160,628,172 downwards.
GCAGGTAAATCTATTGTTGGTTGTCGTTGGGTTTATACAATCAAAGTTGGTCCAGATGATCAGGTTGATCGGCTGAAGGCTCGCCTTATTGCCAAAGGATATACAAAGATATTTGGACTTGATTACAGTGACACTTTCTCTCCAGTGGCTAAAATAGCATCAATCCGTCTTTTTCTCTCTAAGGCTGTCGTTCGTCATTGGCCTCTTTATCAGTTGGACATTAAGAATGTTTTTCTGTATGGTGATCTTGAGGAAGAAGTTTATATGGAGCAACCACCTGGTTTTGTTGCTCAGGGGGAGTCTAGTAGCCTTGTATGTCAATTGCGCAAGTCACTCTATGTTTTGAAACAATCCCCTTGAGCCTGGTTCGGAAAGTTTAGCACTGTTATTCAGGAGTTTGGCATGATTCGTAGTGAAGCTGATCATTCAGTGTTTTATCGCCATTCTAAACCAAATTTGTGTATTTATTTGGTGGTTTATGTTGGCGATATTGTTATTACCGGCAATGATCAAGATGGTATCACTAACTTGAAGCAACATCTCTTTCAGCATTTTCAGACTAAAGACCTTGGCAGATTGAAATACTTTCTAGGAATTGAGGTTGCTCAGTCCATCTCGGGTATTGTTATTTTTCAACGCAAGTATGCTTTAGACATTCTTCAGGAAACAGGAATGATGGGATGTCGACCCATTGACACTCCTATGGATTCAAATGCTAAACTTCTGCCAGGACAGGGGGGGCCATTCAGTGATCCTGGAAGGTATAAGCGGTTGGTTGAAAAGTTGAATTATCTCACAGTGACTAGACCTGACATCTCTTTTCCTGTGAGTGTTGTAAGTCAATTTATGACTTCCCCTTGTGATAGTCATTGGGATGCAGTTGTTCAGATTTTGCGATATATAAAGTCATCTCAAGGTAAAGGACTACTCTTCGAGGATCGAGGCCATGAGCATATCATTGGATATACAGATGCTGATTGGGCAAGATCACCCTCTGATAGACGTTCTACATCTGGATATTGTGTTTTAGTAGGAGGTAATTTGGTATCCTGAAAGAGTAAAAAACAGAGTGTGGTTGCTCGATCTAGTGCCGAAGCAGAGTATCGAGCAATGGCTGCAGCAACTTGCGAGCTGGTTTGGATCAAGCAATTGCTGAGAGAATTAAAATTTGGAGAAACTGATAAGATGGAACTTGTACGTGATAATCAGGCAGCCCTTCATATTGTATCTAATCCAGTGTTCCATGAGAGAACCAAGCACATAGAGATTGATTGTCACTTTGTCAGAGAAAAGATACTCTCAGGAGAAATTGTTATAAAACTTATGAAGTCAAGTGATCAACTTGCAGATATCTTCACCAAGTCCCTCACCTATCCTCGTATTAATTACATTTGTGACAAGCTTGGTACATATGACTTGTATGCACCAGCTTGAGGGGGAGTGTTAGAATAAGAATAGGAATAGCATATTGAATTCTACTTGGAAGGGGATTGTAATGTAGTGTCCTATTAGGAATAGGATTGGAATGTAATGTCTATAAATAGGGTCTCAATGTAATAATTTAGAGACAACAATTCAATAATATTTTTCTCCATTATTTCTCACAAGTAGCAGTGTAAATACAACAATTCAATACTATTTTTCTCTTATATTTCTCACAAAGTATCAGAGCCTCTACGATCTTGGCAGTGAATTAAATAAAAAAGCTTTCGCAGCCGACGGACGGTTATAACTCATATAGCCGCTCGTCTGGAAAATGATTATGTTAGCAAAAGTTGGGCCAATAATATATGCGGTAAAAAAACCAATCATGCTGCGAAAGATGATTTGAGAAGCATCTGGGACAGAGAAAGTAGTCACGGTGCATCTTTCCGGTGACTACTTCTCATATCTAATTTGCGTAGCAACATGTATCTTTCCAGTGACTACTTTTTCATATGTGATTTGTGTAGCACCGTGCATCTTTCCAGTGACTACTTTCTCGTATCTGATTTACATAGTACTACGCATCTTTCAGTGACTACTTTCTCATATCTGATTTGTGTAGCACCGCGCATCTTTCCGAACTACTTTCTCACATTTGAGTTGCTAAGCACCGTGCGTCTTCCTGGTGACTCCTCAGATTTGATTTGTGCAATTCTATGCATCTTTCCGGTGACTTCTCAAACCTAATTTATGTAGTTTCAGTTTTCGTCAGTGTTGTGCGAAAACCAACACCACCAAGAGGTCTGGTGTCTCCTATGGCCAAACTCCAACCAGCGCCGCAGTGAATCGACCTCGCACACGCCGTCCAGGAGATTGTCACCTCAGCCGAGATCTAACCACGCGAGTGAGCTTGTTCCGGTTTCTTGTTCAATATCTACTCATCTCTTGATTCCAAGACGAGCCATATGTTTGTACCAGTCTTCAATAATTTTCCAGTGACAAATTTACTTTTCGAAGACATTTACTACTTTCCAATCACTTTTTCAGTTTGCTCCTTTTCAATTGAGGTCACCTAGACATTCCGAGCAGGACTTATCAATTTTTTTGCAGATATCTTCACCAAGTTCGTCATTGATCCTTCTATTAATTACATCTATAACAAGCTTCGTAATATGACATGTATGCACCAACTTGAGGAGGAGTGTTAGAATATGAGTAGGAATGAGAATAATATATAGAATCCTCCTTGGAAAAGGATTGTAATGTAGTGTCCTACTTGGAAAAGGATTAGTGTCCTACTTGGAAAAGGAATGTAATGTAGTATCCTACATGGAAAAGGATTGGAATGTAGTGTCCTACCTGAAAAAGGATTGGAATGTAGTGTCTATACATAGGCTCTCAAGTAAAGGTGTAGATACAACAATTCAATAACATTCTTTTCTTATATTTCTTACAAAGGGGGGGATTCTAATTAATTTCTAGATTTCCTAGGATCCTTTTGAGTATTTCTTTTCTGATTTTCTCTTTCAATTTAAAGGTTGCCAGAATATCCTCAAATGCTGAAGAATGCAAAGCTACCAAGTTCTCAAAAACAAAATGACAAAAATATATTGGGAAATCAATCAACAACTTCTAAGCTGCGTTAGATTTGTGCTATACTTAATAGATCATGAGGAATAACCCTCCATAAGGCACAATTATTCTCAGCTCACAACATTATCAACTTGCAGAAGGAAATAAGTTTCCTATGCATTTCTTTTCAAAACTTTCACATGCTTGCATTACTTCTTTTTTGTTTTCAAATTTTAACCATGGCTGCATTACCCTCAGGGTGTAAGCTTAAGCCCGTGCCAGACACCAACATGTCTTAGAATATTATCAACTAGAGATTGGTTCCGATAAAATCTTGAAAGTGCTTCAAATGCACTTCAATAGCAGTTTATCAACCAAAAATTCCAACTACCTATTACCTATTCCAACAGACTTCTCTGGATGAAAACCCAGAAAAAAAGATTTAACATGAAGTTAAAGATTTTAACATAAAATAGTTACTCCAGATTTGATAGAAGTAGATGTCTGACAGCATGCGTGAGAAAAGGGCAAAATTTGGCCCGCGCTCTACAGCCAGAAAGCTTTAAAGGCAACAATAAATCAGTAAAATAAGAAATGTCCATAGCACCAGTATTCTCTGTCAATATCATCCTGATATAATTTGGATTCATTATAACATAAAGAAAATTCATTTCTTTACTCATTATCAGCCTGAAATATTCACTAGTGTCATGAGAAATGCCTATTAATCAAGCTTGTGAATGTGTGTTCATGACTGTCGAGCATCATCTTTAAATACTGTATAGCAGGTCAACAACGAGATGTTTCATTCACAAAGACCAAACTATTATGGGCAACAAATGAAACTTTCATCCCATAATCATATTTAAAATAGTTTTAACAAATAAAAGTACAAAACAATGCATAGCTTTTGAACTGAATATGCAATTAAGATAAAATACCCATTATAGCAGCCAGTACAAAGCGATTATCCAGACTCCATACTATCATGTTAACACCACGAGGAGTAGGGCGAAATCTCTGCCGTGGCCCTCCTCGAGGAGGCTGAGGTGGCATTGGTGGCGGAGGAACTTTAAGATGATATGCCTTAACCCAAGAACGTCCATGTTTTCCCTGAAAGAATTAGAACATTAATAGTGAGAAAGAACCAGCACAGAGTAATATGCCACTATACTGTAGGTCTGTTAGACTCAGCCCCAATTTACGGTGTGATGAATCAGTGTCCAACTCCTCGGTTAAAGCAGAGAACACATTCTGTAGTAAGTCTATAAAAAGCATACATGCATAAATTTGTGCATGTATTCTTTCTCTTATTTGTCACACAAAAATCCACAAAAAATCTGGAAGTCGAACAACAATTATCGCAACTTATTCCATGAAAGAAACCAAATTTATGCAGTCAAGAACTCACATGGGATGACTTGCGTGGTTTTGGTGTCCAAATAATTGCACTTCCATCCCGGGAACAAGTGACTATGTTGTCATGGCTGAACCTGAAAAATGTATTTTAACAAGGATGATCATTTCCGCAAATTAACACAACTTTATCCATCAAACATGCTGACCAGCCAAGCTCTATTTTATGTTCAACCATGATTAACTATAGTTGATAAAAGGTATATTTTATGTTCAACCATGATTAACTATAGTTAATAAAAGGATATTAGGACCATTTGAAATTTTAAAAAATTGATTGGTATTAGGACCATTTGAAATAATTGTAACAAGAAAAAAAGACGTTCACAAACCAAGAATTCCTAAATTTTGGAATGCAGTCCTCCCCAAAGGAATCAGAAGTTGAAGATCGTGAAGCAACTGCACAGCCACTGCAAAAGAATAGCAAGTGAATAATGATGAACACGTTTAAGGGTGACAACGTGGCTGCACCAACCTGAACTGTACATAGTTGACATCATTTTCATGACCAGATAATGTATCTATTTCATGATTTAGCTCGTCGGGGTGATCTGGGGAGAATTTACAAGCATTCCAGACCTGAAGAGGGATAATGTTTGTGAATCCATATAATCATCATCCTTAATAGAAATACATTGAAAATAAGTCAAAATGCACCAAAAACTTTCACATTTTCACATTCTTAACATTTCTTGCATACTTCACAAAGTAAATTGTATGTTTAAGCATTACTGAAAATTTCTTATTGTCAGGCTGTCAAGCATGTGCTCTGCTATATATAGGCTAAACATTAATTAGAGGACTTCTAAAGAAGCTCAGAACATCTTATTGTATCTGTCAGTTCCAAAGAAGATTCATACAAATATTATCTTATCAAAATAAAAAAAATAAAAATTCAATACACTAAGATCTTATTGACTGGAAACAAAAATTTGTCATATCCCTGCTATCTTAATAATGAAGATTTGACAATATTATAACAGAGCATAACATTTGATGCTTGTTCATACCCTTGCTATAGTATCAGAGCTGCCAGTGACAAAGACAGTTCCATTGGCATTGTATGCACAACACAAAATTTGATGGCTATGCGATGTATTACTTGAGGACTGAATGTTGGTTGCAACAGTACCACTGCTCCTCACTGCATAAAATTAAATCCATTGACATGCTCGCCAACTAACAGCACAAAACATTATAAGAAAAATAACTAGTTCACAGCTAACCAGACACGTTATCCTTTGGCCTTGGTGAGTAAACGCGTGGAACACACTGAGAAGACCTAGCATCCCAAATGCGACAAGTTCCGTCATCTGATGACCTACCGATAGGAAACAAAACCCGAGTGAAGGAAGTCAGACATTTCCGAAGCAAGTTACCATATACCCTATAAACTTAGCAAGAAACTTTAACAGACACCAATACAGATTAAAATTATTTCTATGTTGATTGTACAGATCCTAGTGTAAATTCTTTACTATGTTTCTTGTATTTTAACCATCTTTATTTTACTTGTAGCTTAGTCTAGGCTTCCCTATCTTCCAAGTAATGCTTTGAGTTGGCCACTAATTCAAAGGGAGTTCTATTAGAATATAAGAAAAACCCTTGTACATTTATCTTTTGCTTTAAGCCTCTAACATAAATATAAAAACATGCACCATTGGCACACTAATACACCTATATGTTCAACAGTTTCTTAAAACGAAGAAAATTCCAGTATTATGAAGACCAAACTGCTTAAGATAGAGTGGCAGTACATCATAACCAGACGAGCAAAATTTGTGTTAAGATTTTAGGAGCCATCTGCGATCAAATGAAGCCTGTGTATGGGTCTCTATAATCATCAAATATACAAAATACCACATGGATAAAAGAGGAAATAAAGTAAGGAGTACAAGACCTTGGGGTGGAAAAGCATGATGCCTATGGGAGGCGCTTATAGGATCTAACACATGAAGGAAGAGAGGGAGAAGTAGAGCAAGCGAAGTAGCTCCTTTTTGGCTTTCCAGATAAGTTAAGGTAAAAGTAGTTCATTTAGAACTTACATCAACAATATGGAAAGTGAGAAATGGGAGAGAATCTGAAGGAGTAGAATACTCTTTTGTATGGATATTTTGATGTATTAAAAAAAGTAGAGGCATCTGAATGCACAAGGACAATTGCAGGTAGTCCTTGTGCCAGATTCTTCGTCCCATCTCATTCTTGGGGTATAGATTAGTGGAACATTTTTATTCTTTGCATATTTTTGGAGTGTTGATATTCTAGTCATTGTTGATTCTGTCATGCAGTTATTTATTGATGACTAGATGAATTTGTAGAGAATCGTGATCTGTTGTAAGATTCTCTACCTTCTGTATACACCTCGTAAGCGGTATTTACCATCACATCACTAAAATTTGAACTATACTCATAGATCAAGGATAAAAATGAAACAATTTTAAACTACTCACAAAAGAACAATAAATTCAAATCCTAAAACTACAAGCTTAGTAATATACTACAGGTACCGCGCGCCTAGTTACCATCAAATAACAGGTATGGATTAGCCCACAAATTTTCCTTCCATTTCTTCTGCTATCATCTTAGCTTTTTCTATCATATTACTCCTACCTCCTAAATAGATGGCCTAATTTGATTCAATGTAGAGATCTCAAGAGAACGTTTGAAAAGATTATCAAACCAATATATCAAGTCATGAAGTCCTTATAGGAGATGTTTGAAATGTGAACAAACTAAAAGGTGAAGCAATTAAAAACAAAAAAAGCCAACATAGGACTGTCGTTTTTTCCACCTATATCTTTTGTTTATTCTTTTTTTTTTTTCATAATGATGGTGCCCATATTGAGTGCACCTCGACTATTCCGCCAAGTACCTGCTACATCCCACCAGCATAGGTGATACCGGCCTATTGGTAGAATTGTCCACCAAGACTACATATGAGAAGAAACCACCTCACATTTTTGGTTTTTATTCTCCACTATCTATTGACTTCAAAGATAATCCCCACTAAAGGTAACAACCAAATATCTTTGGCCTAATTCTCATAACAAAATACATATTGGAATTTGGGAGATTATTGACTACATTAGATTGTATCCCACTGACAAGGCACCTGGTCCTGATGGGTTCTCAGTGAGCTTCTACCAATCCTTTAACGATCTGATCAAGGTAGATATCATGAATACCTTACATCATTTCCATTCTTATCACGTGTTAGAAAAGAGCTTCAATGTTACTAATATTTCCCTCATACATATGAAGATGGGATCTTTAGAACTCAAGGACTTCAGACCTATTAGCCTCATAAGTGGAGTCTACAAGATCATTGCTAAACTATTGGTAGAAAGATTGAGAAAGGTAGTGAGTAAACTCATCAACAACCATCATATGACATTCATCAAAGGGAGACAGATTATGGATGTTGCTCTTATAGCCCATGAATATGAAGACTCGAGACCCAAGAGGCAATGATCTAGGTGTTGTGTGCAAATTAGACATAGAGAAGGCTCATGGTCTATGTTAACTAGGACTTCCTACTGAACATTCCCAAACAGATGGGCTTTGGTGTGAGGTGGTTGAAACGGATTAGATTTCGTATCAAAACTGCCAGGCTCTCGATTCTAGTAAATAGAGAACATGTTGGTTTTTCTCCCATCTTAGACAAGGTGACCCTCTTTCACCTTTCCTTTTCACAATTGACATGGAAGGCTTCAACATCATGATGAGAACTGCAGTCCAGAATAGGTGGTTGAATGTCTTCGGGATAGGCAACAGGTTAGTTGAAGACATGGAAATTTGTCACAAACTCTATGTTGTTGATGACACTGTCACCTTCTGTGATGCTGCATTTGAACAAATTCTCCATATCAGGATGATTCTCTTAAATATTTGAAGCTACTTTTGGACTATGTGTAAATTGGAGAAACCACTTATTCCCCATCAATGAGGTGACAGATATGGAGGAACTGACTAGCACTCTCGGATGCAGGATAGATCACTTACCAACAAACTACTTGGGCAACCACTTATTCCCCGTCAATGAGGTGACACATACGGAGGGACTGACTAGCACTCTGGGATGCAGGATAGATCACTTACCAACAAACTACTTGGGCATGTCTTTGGGCAATAAGCACAAGGAGTTGGAAATATGGGACAGGATAGTGAATGAAACAAAGAAGAAGTTCTCAAAATGGAAATCAGCTCACAATACCTTTCATTAGAAGGAAGCTTGACTCTTACACTTTGTTTGGATGGTGATTTGTCATGGTTCCATAATGTACGATACTATATAGTATGGTATTGTACTATACAGTATAGTACAATACAATGTTTGGATGGACTGTGTCGTTCATTGTTGTTTAATAACAGTTTTATTGTTTGGTTTGACGGTATGGTACTGTATCGTAACTGGTAAGTTTACTAAAATACCCTTAATTATTATAAATATTAAATTTATCAATAATTGTTAATAATAAAATAATTTTCTTCCTGCTAATATGTCACAAATTATGCCATGTATATTAAATTGTTAAATTCATGTAAATTCTAACAAAATCAATACAAGAGTATATCAAAATAAATGTAACCGGATCCATTTTTTATAGTAACAAATTTCATTTCCTTTTGGTGTTTTGAAACGTAACAACAACGACAAGTACAAAGTTTGAATGCATCTTTTGTGTATGCTACGGGTGTATTCGGTATGGAATACAAAAAAAAAATTCTAGGAAAACAAATTGTTTCTTACTTATTTTCTTGTGTTCGTTAAGCAAATAGAAAAATATTTTCTAAAAATATTTATATATATTTAACACAAAATAATAAAAACGAATAGGATAAGAGGGGTGGGGTAAGAAAAAAATTATGAACTTTTTGTTTGAAAAATATTTGGGTGTGGGGGAGTGGAGCGGGGGATCGAGGGTAGGTGTAGGACTGGGTAAGAATTCTTTTTTGAATTTTTTAAAACTTTTTAAAAAATAAAAAAATTGATTCGGGAGAGGGGCTAGTAAGTGGTGGGGGAGGGGCAGGGGTGCTGAGGGTGGGGTAAGAAAAAGTTTTGAATTTAAAAAAAAAAAAAAAAAAAATTGGTGCGGGGGTTTTGGTAATGGGTGGGGTCGGAGTAAGAGTAGGGGGATCGGATAACAAAAAAGTCTAAAATTTTCTAAAAAAAAAAATTATAGAAATAATTTTTTTGGGGCGGGGAGGGTGGGAGGGGGAGGGGAAGGGGAGGGGTGGAGGTCAAGGTAGGAGGTGGAGTTAAATAATACAAGGTAAAGGGTAAAATAGGATTATATAATATTAAATAAGGGCATAATTGAAAAACAAATAAACAAACCATGGGATACCACCAAATCGGTGGTTACATAAAGTGAGGGTTTTCATGGTTACAAAACCATGAAATCAAACCATACCATATCATACGTTTTAAGAAACAATCAAAACAAACATGGTTTTCTTAGTAATCATACCATACCATACCATACCATGGAAAACCACCATCCGAACAGTGTGTTATAAATTTCTGTTCTGGACTCTGTGCAAACATGTCATGCCTTTATTCCCAATCCTTCTTGAGTTCCCAGGTGGAAGAAAAGTTGGACAAATTAAGAAGAGATTTCTTGTGGTTGGGCAATAGCGAAGACAAGGGTTACCATCTGGACAAATTAAAGACTGTTTAACTAAACAAAGAATCTGGTGGTTACCAAGTGTGTTTTAATACATAGATGGTGATAGTTCAAGTAGAAAAAGGGAACAATTGTTAGCTGGGGTATGAAACTCGCGAAAAAGCAATATTTGGGGCGTTTTTTGACCATTGCCTCTTGATTTATTGGACTACTGAATTTTTGTAAAATTATGTGCATTTAAAAGTTTGTAATAGCATTTTTATTACATAAATATGGAGATATCTGATTTATTAATATGGCACCTTAGGATATTCCGACACCTTGTTTTGTGAACTATGATTTGCTCATTTGGTAAAGATTGTATAAGAGTTGGGGAAGTTTTGATAGTTTTCACACATTGTGAGGTTTTCATGATTATGAGAAAAAGTAAAACTTTTTAAATCCAAATTGCATGTCCAAACAAAATTCAACTACAAATCATGATTTCAAATTCATGTCGAAACGCCTATTAAATATTATTTGTAGAACTAGAATGTTACAATACCAAGATCACCCATGCAGCAGTCGTGTCACAGAAAACAAAGATACTCCTAATTTCCAAATTCTGAAATTCACCAGTTTGTTAAAATTCCATAAGCCACAGTTCATCTGTATGGTTTAATCAAAAAGGGCTATATCTCTTACACATAATAATGCATTCCCTTCAAAGAAAGGGCGACAATAAGGATCAAGGCTTAAAGGTGGCTTACGATAGAAGCTGATACACGGAGCTAGTCTTTGGAGTAAATGCGATGGCAGTAACAGCTCCAGTGTGACCACGCAAAACGGAAATAGGTAATCCATCTGGCAAGCGCCACTGAAGTACAGAGAAAGTAGATAAGCCGCTTACTCTTCAACAGGAGAAAATCTTCAAGCCCAAAATTATTACTCTTCAAAGAAAGCAAGAAGATATCTCTGTCAAGTGGGAGGAGAATCTTACAACTCGAATGCTGTAATCATTTGATGCAGATGCCACCAAAGCATTGTTTGAACTGACGGCTAAATCAGTGATGTCACCCTGTTAGCATGACAAGCAAATTAGTGCACAAAGGAAGAGTAACTATTCATAAGGAAGAGCTAAAATTGAGTACACCTCTCTGGGAGCATATCTCAATGAACTTACTTCATGTCCTCGGCAACTAGCGAGGCATAATCCAGTTTCCATTGACCAAACCTTGACAAGGCGATCATCAGAACCAGTAATCACATATCTTCCCAAGCGGTCAAATATTGCTACACAACACAAAGAAAAGGCAGAGAAATTGAGCTGGTGGTTCACATGTCTTCTTGACAGACAACCCTATATATCTTTTTTTGAGAAAGTAACATACAGACAACCCTTTATATCTCTAATATGATCAAGCTTAAAAGCTATTAAATGTCTCTAGGAATTTTTTTTAAAAAAAAAAAGAAACAGCTACCTTAAAACTATTAGTAGCACTCAATTTCTGGAATGCTACTATAGCAGAAAAGGCGTGTTCCATTGAACATAAATGAAAGCCCTGAATGAGAACCCAATTGAGAGAAAAACTTTTGAAGTGTCTAGATGCAGAAGCAAACTAGAAAATTTTTAAAGCTGTACCACAATAAACAGCATCCCTATGTCCCCTTAGTTTCTTTATGTTTTGCATCTTCTGGACCATAGTTGCTGGCTTTGCAACAGCATAACTTGCAAGACGGATAGATGGAGCACGATGATGTTTTGGGAAACCACCTCCAATCTCTCTTAAAGTTAGACCATGCACCTGATTAGCCTGCATGTGTGGCCAACGGAGGTATGAAGGAAGGGATTGTGCTTGCTTATTGACTCTATTTCGCTCACCTGTTCATCACATATTCAAACTTAGATAAACAGAAAACCTAGACTGGCAACAGCATGTGCATATCATGCTACTTAAGAGAAAGAGCAGAAAAGGGAGAGGAACAATGTGCCTAAGAGATCACAGTGCGAATGACAAATCGAGAGATGTTGGTGAAGAATTCACAGTTCGGAAGGCTGCTCGCATGAACAAATTGACGTATTGCAAATCATTCATCATCAAAAATGTAGAATATATGCCAATAGAGTTTTTAAAAAGTACCTATAAGCTGCTTTCGACTTTCAGTGAGATACCTTACAAAGCCAAAGAAAGGCACAAATTCAAATGCAATACAATTCTCAAATTGTTACTCACTACACAGTGGTTCTCTTTTTCTGGCTTATCCTCTTTTGGCCAAACGATAGTTTAAGTGATGGTGTATATCAGTTCAAGAGTAGAGAGATAAAGTTAATCTTATAATATGTTTGGATTCCTGTTAGTTCACTATCTGGCAAGGGCGGACCTATATGTATTATTTGGGGCTCCGGCACCCGTTAAATCCGACGCAGATTAGGTATAATTATAAAAAATTAAGTATAAAAATTAGTATAAGCTTCAAAAAAGCACCCAGGAAATCAAGAAGATAGTGGGGTGCTTTGGTTTTCAGCGGAACCTTAAAGTGTTGGGCGTCAATATGTGTGTTTGAACCTCATGAGCACCCACGACTCCTAAATCCAGGGTCCGCCACTGCTATCTGGTGACATGATATTGGAGAAATGTTGAGTAGCGCAGGGAAAAGGTTTATATAGATTTTAGCCAACACGAGTACCAAAGCTATAATAGTGCACATGCCAGAACAGAGAGTAGGAAACTAATCCAAGATGAAACCAGCTTGTTTAAACCCAAGAGAGAGAGAGAGAAGGATAAGAGAAAATGAGATGTGTGAGGTCAGTTTCCAAAAGAATATTTATTAGACCATAAAATTACTTACAAGCCAAAAGAGAAAAAGGCCCAGATCCAAGTAGCGTGGGAACATCAGCAGCACCTGGGGCACCTCTCCCGGCACATTGCAAAGAAGGACTCGAACTCAGCAGTTGTTTGAGCAACTTTACTAAGTGATTTTTTTCAATATGAGGATACCTATCATCAGTAAACTATATTATAGGTTTAAATGACACAAGGCAATTAACTATTTAAGCAGAAACAGATGGATATGTTAACCAGGTCAACTTTCCCAGGAACCCAGCAGTCAACTTTCCCAGGAACCCAGCACGTGATATCATAACCATTTTAAAGCGTCACTAAATATAAATAATTCAATTCTCTATGAGTAAAAGGTTCTAGTGAGAAGGCATTATATCGTATAATAGACAAGTAACTCATAATTGAGTCTTTAAAAAAGAGTTTAAAATCTAAAGGACTCAATCAGAATAGCTTGTCATTCTTTACCAGAATTAGATTATCATATATTTGAATAAATTCATTAAAAAATTGAATAGATGTATCCAGGGAGATTTCTCTTTGAAGCAATTATTTCCCAGATCACATGTCGTCTTATTTCACAACTGAATCAATCTAAAACTTAAAGAGGACCTCAGGTCATGGATCTATCAGAAGGTAATGTTGCACCAACGCCGAACCAAAGGGCGACTGTCATACCAATCAACAAGACAATTATCACTGCTGGTCAGTGAAATGGATATTGAAATTTATTAACGGCCAAACACATCGCCAGCATCCTAAACTTGGCACCAACTTTCATTTTGGCACCTCAACTAGTCATTGTTTATTTGAAACACCTAAATTACTATCCCATTGTGTCATTTTGGCACCTTTCGATGTTATGGCAAAGTGAATGTAATACACACAACTTAAGCACGTAAAGGCTTTTTTTAAAAAAAAAAATTTTTTTTGTTTGCTTCATCACCTTCACTCTTTCTCCCTCCACCTTCATCTTCCAAATTCACAATTTGAAATAAATAATTGAAGACTTCAGGAAATAATTTTTAAGGTAAAATACTGAAATTTTAAAATTGTGTGCTGTGAATTGATTTCCCTGTTAATGGGTGTTCATTTGTTGAATGAATCTTTGTGGAGTGACGGCGGTGGAAAGTTTTCCGGTGGAGGGTGAAGATGGTGGCTTGAAGAACACCTCCATTAACCCATCTGAAAAACACCTTCTCACCCACCCTCTTTCTCCTCCATTATCACCATCGAACACTTCTCCATTAACAACACTACCTCAACCTCCATTAACAACCGCCAGCTAAGCTCCTCCACCGACAAACCACCGGTAACCCATCATCAAAACGACCCGACCTTCAACTCCAGTAACACACCTAGTAATTGACCACCACAATTCCGCGGGCGAAACAACCCTCACAAGCCTTGAGCTACTCGTTTTCCTTTTTTGTTTTTAATTAATTAACTAAATAGTTTTAAAAATGGATTTTTCTCACAATATATTTTTTAGTAATTATTTTTTGTATATATGCCACTTGTCTTTATTTAATTTGCTACTTTGACATATCATCGACGAGTGTGCTACACACACCATATATATTTAACTAATTATTAAAAACGTGTCAAAATGACACACCAAGGCCTTACATGAGGTGTCTAAAATGAACAATGACTAGTTGAGGTGTCAAAGTGAAAGCTTGTGCCAAATTTAAGGGGTTGCCGATGTTTTTGGCCTTTATTAACACTCTAGAGAAGGTACTATATCAGAGATGTAGCAAAATTAACCCAGTCATTTGAACACACGTCGTTAAAAACTTATATTGTGAATCTAGAAAATAATACTATGTATGTAGGTCAAAAGCAACTTTTTAGAGATATATACTCAAGTTTTGAACAAACTTAACAAAATTCCTGGCTTTGCCACTGCTACTAATACCATAATGGGTCGTTTGGTAGAATGTGTTAACAAAAAATAATGCATGCATTACTCATGTATGCTACTAATACCTTGTTTGGTACATCCTTTTAGTCTATGTATAATTAATGTTTGCATTATTTATACACTCTATCGTGTGTTAAGCTACCACCTTTTTTCCTACGTATTAGTAATACAATGCATTTCAACACATGCATTAACTTATTAAATGACAAATTTAACCCTCAAAATATCTGCCCGATTTCTTTTCCGATCTCCAGCTATCGAAACCAAAACCAAAGACCTGAAATTAGGGAAGGGTTGAGAACGTAGGTGGAGGCTCTCATCGGAAACGACCATTCTTCAAACGAAACTCCTCCAAATGAACTCCAGTGGAGGCAAAGGTGTTAATCCGAGGGTGAATAAAGGCTCCACATTCAGGAGGAAGGTTGGAAGCGAAAACATAAGAATGAGGCATGCCCTTGAGGGTGAGGGATTTAAGCCTTGGAAACCTGGCAAGGACCCTCTCTGTTGCTGTACCATAGCAATTACCGACAAAGACCTTGTATCTGCTGAATCTATCGCTAAGGTACCAGGACTTGCAAGAAATAATGGAAAGAAGGGTATTTTGGTAAATAAACATTTTTTCATAAAAATTATATAAATATATATTATTTTTAATACATTAAACCAAACATTGTGTAAGAAATAATGTCTGCATAACTAATACTAGCATTACTAATGCACCATATTCGGCATTATTCTTATAGTCCCTAACAAACGACATGTAATAGTGTTGATATGATGCATTAGTAATGTTGACACTAGTAATGTTGGCATTAGTTATGCTGAGATTATTTATGCAGTGTTCGTTTTGGTGTATTAAAAATAACATGCATTGCATATTTCTAAAAAAAGAATTGTCAGCAAAAATACCCTCCACAAATACAATGAAAAGGATGTGGAAAAAATGTTGAGGGGAAATTGTGTCTTTACCTACGCTAATGCATGCATTAAAATCCCTTGCATTGCTAACACCGTGGCTTTTCATGTATTAGTTATGCATAGCATAATACCAAATAGAGTGTATATATAGGTTGAGAAGGTGTACCAAGTAAGGTACTAGTAATATACAAAGCTAATGCATGCATTATTTTTTCTAATGCACTCTACCAAACAACTTAGCCTAAGTACTGAAACCATTAAAAGAATATCAAGTAATCTATGGACACCATACAAAGTATTAGACATATAGCAAGAAATATGATTTATGCATTCGATTGATGGATATAAGAATAGCTAAGCATATTAAATCCAATAGAACCTATAATTACTACTGAAAAATAAAATGTAAGAGCTCACCAGTTTCCAAAGAAAAAAGAAATGTAAGAGCTCAATGGGCCATGTGGGTTCTCCATACTGGATAGGTGAATCGTACAGATAATCCCACGGGACACAAGAAGGGGGAGCTCTTTGAAATTAGAGGTTCAAGAGAATTTCACAGAGTCAAGATTAGAGGATACGCAAATTCCAAAGAACAATTGAAGAGCTCTAAAATTCAACTGACACATTTCAACCAGGATAGTTGGAGAGGGGCAAAGAGAGCAGATTGTTCACAACTTCACATAGAGTCTTATTATACACAGATTATGGGATAAATAGGACACAGCTTTCCCATATCTATTATTCTGGATCAAAAGAGCTCCAGAGGTTGTAAAGCTTGCTCAATAGAACATATTGGCACCTGTTCTATTTAGGTTGTCTCAGATTACCAGTGGCGTACGTAGGATTTTTCATAAGTGGTGTCGCCAATTAAAAGGAGTAAGCAAATGAAAGTGTAAGAGTGAAAAAATGAGGCTGCACAAGTTTGGACTCACGACCTCACACAAAGCTAGAGCACCAAACAGAGGCGGATCCAGGATTTAAAGTTTGTGGGTTCCCTATGTTAGACAAAAATAAAATCAAATAGTAACTAGAGGGATTTGAACTCACAACCTAGAGGTCAATAAAACTTTTACAAGTCCCCTACTCCACTAAGCCAACAATACACTTTATTTATGGGTTTCCAACTTATAATTCTTATATATTTATTAGATTTCTCTATAAAAATACTAGATCCGCACGAAATTTACTGGGTTCCCGGGATCCCCCCACCCAGGACCCTAGATCCGCCCCTGGCACCAAACCACCAAGCCAATGCACAGCTTTGTTTACAAGCAATGCCCTTTTAGTATTTCCACATTTTATTTCCGTTCTATTATTATTTATTTATGTATATCTAGTAAAAAGAAATTGACAAAGCAATGTCACATGACACCCCTCAGGCCAAGGTAAATCCACCCATGCTCAGATATGAGTGATGAGATCTGGTCTCGCCACTGTGATGAGACTGGAGCTCAAAGCAAACACCACCAAACGAAACTGCAGCAGACATTTAATTTCAACTGAAAGACTAACACAAAATATGTTTACAAGGCATACCTTAGCACCAGATCATCATAATTTAGAGGGAAAGAACTGCCATCGTCATCTTCATCTCCACAGAGTACACCTTTTCTTGAATACCAAGCATGATATCTCCTAGGCAGAAGCTCATGTTCCAGAAGTTCATCACAGAAAATCCCAAACGTTTTTCGGCATGGCCCAGATGACAAAAAATGCATAATCAGAAAATAAACTTCTCTGAGGTCAATATTTACATCCTTTATTGTGACATGTTCAGCAAATCTCTCCTCTTCTTCGAACAGAGATTTTGAGTATACACTATTCAGGAAGCTTGTAGGTGCCATACTTGATAATGAAACGCCATTTCTCGATGCACACTTCCCTGAATCCATCCTTTGCTAGCAAATAAACTCCTTCTCTGAGCACTCCTCTTCAAAGAGCAAGATCCATGACTCTATATTCTCAAAAACTGAAATTAGGAAGCATACTCTATCAATTTTCTAAGAAGTAAATGCAGAAGTTCTCATAATTCATAAACAATTCATGAAACATATTCTAACCACCATGAACAAGCAAGCACAAAGGTTCACTACACAAGGTCAAAGAAACACTTAGATTTCAGCTTCCCTTTACAGCTGCATGGAAGTTATAGGACATAAGTTAAATTGCTAATTACAAGTATCACACAACAAAATTAACATGTGTGCACAACAACAGAAAGTAAGAATAGTTGAGTCAGAGTTGGAGCAACGAAACTAGGAAAAACTCTTTAACAATTTCAAACCTATTTCAGGGGTATAGAGAAAAGGAAAAGGGTCAAATTACCCGTCTACTTTATTATATTGTTTAACTTTATCCGCCGTTATACTATCTGGCCAATGTTACCTCGACACAATGAAACTTAACAGATTTTACCCTTTCCAATCTCGGAAAATTACCCATTTCATTTAAATCAGCGATCAAGAGATCCACGACCACCAGATCCACATCAAATCACAACAAAAAAGGAACCAAATCAGTCCTAGAATTGGACCAAGGCATTAGCAAAAAAACTGGACAAAATCTCAAACGAACTAAACCAGATCAAACCAAAAATGAACCAAATCAGTCAAATTGAATAAATATGTGCTTTTGAATTTAATTTGCTTCGAGTCTCAGCATCTAGAGAGGAAAACTTCTTCCTAAGATAATCTTCTTGGTTTTGAATTACTGTTGCATCTTTTATTACGAAGTTTCTGCTGTGATCCTACTTCCTCAATAGAGGGTAATTACTTCCCTCTGTCCGGAATCCTCTCTGTGATTTGGTGACCAAATGAACCTTGACGACCTTTGACCTGTAATCAGCTTTTGCTTCTACTGCAAGAAAAAGTATTTTAGTAGCTTGGTATTGGAACAGGTGCTCTGTTCTGGATTAAAGCGGTGGCTATGGAGTTATCTGGCAATGATTTTTCCAGAGGTGATGGGTTTAACGACTGACTTGCGGGTGGTTTACGGATCTGTACAGTAACGTGGTATACGGAAAGGGGATTCACATGATGGTGTTAGGGTGGTGACTCACGGTGGAGTTTGGTGGCAGAGTGAGTGGTACACGGTGAGGCGAAGGCGACTGAAGATGGTGCTCCATTTCGACCGTAAGTCTGCGCTCCCAATGACCTCACTCTACGTGTATCTCAGAAGCATCTCCCTCTATCCAGTGAATGCTCTCTTTGTGCTTGGATCAAATTCTTGGTAAGAAGGAAAAATGAAAACCTCTCCTCTTTTGTGTGCTATTTACCCAAAATCCTCCCTGTGATTTGGTGCGGGTCGTGGGTCTCCGGGTCGCGGGTGTAAATGGTCAATCAGTTTGAATGGGTTAATCACAAGTCAAATTGGGTAATTTTTTGGCCAGCTTGGGCGTAATCATTAATTTGGGGGTCAGTTTAGTAAGTTTCATAATGGTGAGGGTAATATCGGACAGATAGTACAACAGAGGATAAAGTCGAGGGGTAAATTTGACCCTTCTCCCTAGAAAAATTAACCTGAAAGAACTTTTGGATCTGTATGAGACTTCAACCAACAACCTAAGTAGGAAAGTATGTCACCAACAAGTTAATCCATGAGGTCAAACATTTAATCACTCAACGAATGCAAAATGCGGGAGGGTGAAGGAGTGAGAAGAGGTTCACAAAGCATGTTACATCAAATTAATAGGAAAATATTTTTAGACATATGCATGATATTTCCTTAACAGGTACTAGTGCATTTACATATTAATTGATAGAAAAATTAACACGGGTAGTTCCAAATTGCAGCGGAAGAGCTTAGTTCTTTTTTGTTTCAATAACCGAAAAATTCCTGAGGGTCACTGATGCACGGTTTGAAACTCGGTGATAACGGGTTCACCCCTCTATCCTTCTCCACTTAATTACTAGGTTTTGTCTACAATGGGGTTCAAACCCATGGAATGTGCCTAACCAATACATTACAAGTTGTGGTTTTACCACTACACCAAAGCCCGGGGGCACTAGCTTGGTAATTTCTGACCACATAAGAACTCTTTCTAGGTTAGAGGTGTTAGAATTGGAGTAGGAAAATAGAATCCTACTTCAAAAAGGATTGCAATGTAATGTCCAAGTTGAAAAAGAATTATAGTGCCGTAGTCTCCTAGTTGGAAAAGGATTAATGTAGTGTCTATAAATAGGGTCTCAATGTAATAATGTAAATACAACAAGTCAATAATATTCTTCTATTGAAAACCTCAACGATCTTGGTAAAAAATTAAAGAGTTTTCGTTGCCGGCGGGCGGCTATAACCCATATATAAATCACCCATTGGACAATGATCATGTTAGCAAAAGATTGGAACACTATGCTTCTTTCCGATGACTATTTTCTCATATTTGATTTGTGTAGCACCGCGCATCTGTCAGAAGACTACTTTCTCATATCTGATTTGTGCAGCACCATGTATCTCTCTGAACTACTACTCATATTTAATTTGCAAAGTACCGTGCATAATTGAGGACTACTTTCTCATATCTCAGTTGCATAGCACCACGCGTCTTTCTTGTGACTTCTCAGATTTGGCTTGCGTAGTTCCGTGCATCTTTCTAGTGACTCCTCAGATCTGATTTGTGTAGGGTTGTGCCATCATTCCGACCCTACCCATATAATTTCTCTTTTTAAGTAGGGTTGTGCCGTCATTCCTACCCTACCCATAAATTTCTCTTTTTCAGTAGGGTTGTGTCGCCGTTCCGGCCCTAACCATATAATTTCTATTTTCCAATAGGGTCGTGACGTCATTCGGACCCCACCCATATAATCTCTCTTTTCCAGTAGTCATGCCGTCTTCCGACCCCACCCATATAATTTCTCTTTTTCAGTAGGGTCGTGCCATCATACCGATCCTACTTATATAATTTCTCTTTTCTAATCGGTTCGTGCCATCATTCCGACCCTATCCATATAATTTCTCTTTGCCAGTAGGGTCGTGCCATCATTCCAACCCTACCCATATAATTTCTATTTTTCAATAGGGTCATGTCGCCATTCCGATCCTACCCTTATAATTTTTCTTTTTCAGTAGGATCGTGTCGTCATTCCGACCCTATCTATATAGTCTATTTCAAGTAGGGTCGTGCCATCATTCTAACCTTACCCATATAATTTTTCACAAATTTTGACCACTTTTCAGCTGTCAAATCTAATTATCCTACTTGTGGGCATGTTTTGGCCAGTTTTTTGGTGACTTTCTTGTTCAAGATCTACTCATATTCTTGATTTCGAGATAACCCATATATCTTACACCAGCTTCCAGCAATTTTTCAGCGTCAGATCAACTTTTCGGAGATGTTTACTACTTTTTCAACTACTTTTTCAGTTTGTTCCTTTGCAACGGTGATCACCTAGACATCCCCAACAATCCTTACAAGCTTTCTTGCAGATAACTTCACCAAGTCCCTCACTGGTCCTCGTATTAATTACATTTGTAACAAGCTCGATACATATTGGTGTGTATGCACCAACTTGATGGAGAGTTTGGAGTAGAATAAGAACAGTAAATAGAATCCTATTTGGAAAAGGATTGCAATGTAATGTCCTATTTGAAAAAGGATTATAGTGGAGTAGTCTCCTAGTTGGAAAAAGATTAATGTAGTGTCCATAAATAGGGTCTCAATGTAATAATGTAAATACAAAAATTCAATAATATTCTTCTATTTTATTTCTCACAGGATGGATGAAGGCTCTCGATGTTTCTCACAGTGTAGTAGTCACTCAAAAGCATGTATGCCTGTATCATCCTAATTATGGGCAATCCTCAATAGCATAACTTCTCCCAAACTAAATAAGGAAATAAATATTTGGTCCACTCTCCAATGGAAAAGTTTACTCTAAGTTCAATCCACATTGTACACTTCTAGCACCTGCTTCTTGCTTGAAACAATTCTTTTTAATTATTAAAAGAGGACTTGGAAGTTCTGCATTTACAATTTAGGGAAGTGCACATGTGCATTTATACTTGGTTGATAATCGTTCAAGCATTTCAGCATCAACCTTGTACAAATCCCAATATGGAATTTCGGCTAAGTTGCTCAAACTCAAGTGCAGCATGTGGGTATCCGATACGGGTGCGCATCTACAAATCGGAAACTTCATGATATAAATTTTAAGATTTGGGGTTATGGATCCAAGTATGGATACAGGTGCTAAAAGTGGAGTCATAAAACCTAAATTATGAGATATTATATGGAAAACTTGAGGAGAAATATTGATAAAAGGAGAATCCCGGAAGGAGATAAAAGGAAAGAGAGTGACATAGAAATTTCTATATATAAAGTATTTCATTTTCTTCAATTTCACCATAGCTTTTGTTTTGATTACATAAATTATTGAATCTGTCCGAAATTTCTCCATCTATGTTGGTCAAAGCACCCAAACTTGGTTGACAAGATGAGTACGAATCCCACACCCATGTCGTGTAGACACGAGTGTGGCACCAAAAAGTGATAGTCCGAGCAACTTAGAATTTCAGAACCCATTTCAGGAAGCCTCCATAAATCACCACCACAATTGGTATCAGAAGAAATTGAGACTAACGAGGGGAGAAATTGAAGAAAAAGTGCTAGAACTAGAAAAGCTATTAACATTGTAAGCAGATAAAAGCAGGTCACTGAACACGTCATTGCCATAGTCAGGTATAAATTTGTCAAAGAAAAAAGTCAACTTGACATCAATTAGAGAGTAATTGTGAACATGCTTACATTAACACCGTATCCACAAGATTTACCTCTTCTATTACATTCTTAGCCCCCTGAAGACTTCTTAGAAGAAGTCAGTAACTTGGTTGAAATAGATCACAGCAGAGACAGAACAATTGATGGTCTTTATGGCAGGTCAAATAATTGCTTGATACATACACTTCGCTCAAAAAGCACCACATCAACCTGGTAAGGCTCATATGGACAACCTAATTATTTTCTGATAATTTGAGCTTAATGATCCACCATAGTTAAAGTGCAAAAATATGAGTTTAGGATGTGGTATCTTTTGTTGTATTACTTGGTGTATCTTGTATATGGTATTATTGGATATGTTGATTTTGATTGTATCTTGTCCTTTTATTATTCCTTGTCTAGATTGTTTTATTTTGAGCAGGAGATATATCGGAAACAGCCTCTCTATCTCACATCTGAGGTAGTGGTATGGACTGCGTACACTTACCCTCCCCAGACCCCACTTGGTGGGAATATATTGGGTATGTTGTTGCTATTGTATGTACTTTCCACTAGTCATTTGATAAGTGTGACATGGTGGTTAATGAAATGGGTTGAAAACCATGAGATCTCAAGTTCAATTTTCATGGGAGACAAAAATACTAGATGATTTCTTCTCATCGTCCAATGGACAGAGTTACCCGATACCTGCGTTGGTGTTGGTGGAAGGTAGCAGGTGCCCTATTGAATTAGTTGATGTGTGGGCAAGGTGGCTCTGACACCATGGTTAAAAAAAAAAAAATAACACTCTCCATTCCCTTTTACTTGTCTACTATACTAAATAAATTTTCATTTTTACTTGTCCACTTTAGCATATCAAGAGAACAATAATTTTATTTTGTTTTACCTTTAACATTAACTACTCTTCCCCAAATTATTTCCCAAGTCCATTGAAACTATACACCAATTAATTTGTATCTGTGATAATATGTGCACTTCATTTAGTATATTACTAAGGGGAGTGCAAAGTCCATTGTGGACAAGTAAAGAACAGAGGGAGTAAGTACACTACTGTTCCCATACATTTAATCACTGTTGATTCTGGAGGACATTATTAAATTGTAAGTTTCGTTTTCCTTTTATTTGATAACCGTGGTGTTCGGGTCATCTTGCACGCACCTCGACTAATTCCACGGGATACCTGCCACCTCCCACCAGGTACCAGGTACCAGGTAACTCTTGCTAGAACAGATGGAAAGAAACCATCTAGTGTTTGTCTCTGTTGGAAATTGAACCTGACCTCATGGTGCTCAACCCAACTTCATTGAATTCCTTAATCTCATTAATACTTAGTACAAGAATCTGATCTCTTCCCTAAGTTAATATGGCAAAACTGAATGTGTCTGTCACATAATTTGGCAAAGGTACTAATCTCTATAAGAAATCGGGCATGTTGAAGCCCTTACTAAACTACTTTGCTGTCAAAATAAGATTGTTAGCAGTGTTCTTGTCTAAACTTCAGAAGGTACAGAACTTGGGAGCCAAACAACAATTAGGGCTTGCTTTGACACCTTTTCAAACTGAACAAAGCAGGACAGAATAAGGATCATAATCTAAGGTTATTTTCCATAACCATTAACAGCCCAAAGATTTGCAGACATTAACATCTACTCATTTAATAAACCTCAACAAAGTTGTATGGAAGTAAATTAAATTACTCTTTTAGTTACTAAACCACAAATAACCATCTTTCAAAAATGTGACACATTAAGAAACTGCTTGATATTTTCTAAAAATAGTCCAAGTCCCGAGTTAAACTCAATAAATTAGTGCTACTCAAAGCATAAGCTACAAAAGAATCCCTCAAAACGTGAAGTATTGAATGACAAGATGAGGAGGAGGACACGAGAAAAAAGATAATAATTCAACTACAGGAACAACATAAATGACACAATCAATCAAACAACCAATTTATAAATGACCCATGTCCTAATCCCAAGCAGGCTGATTAACTATATGCACTGGCGGAGCTAGGGACACAAGGGGGTTTATCCAAATCCACTTTGCTGGAAAAGTACACGGTATATAGTAGATATTGAATACCCTTAACTTTTCAAGTGCACTTCTTATATTTTGGATCCTCTTAGTGAAAATCATTTATATTTTGGATCCTCTTAATGAAATTCCTGGCTCTGCCACTAGTTAAACCCATTTCCATGATCAATAACTCATGTTTAAGGCGAACTAGATTTCTCCGGCGATTCTCTAAAGTTCACACTTGTACGTAAACTAACATGCAATTCTCTAACTAGACTAAACATGAGTGCGTAGTGATGTATTTTTCTTTTTTTTATAAACATGGCGTCCAAACTAGCTTGCGCACACCTCAGCTAATTCAACAGGATACCTACCACCTACCACCTACCACCACTACCGAGTACAAGGTAACTCTGTCCATCAAAGCTAGAACAGATACAAATCACGAAATGCTTTTGCCTCTGTTGGGATAGAACTTGAGACCTCATGGTGCCCAACCCACTTCATTAGCCACTAGGCCACACCATGCATGCCTACTGACATATAATTAAGAATCCACTAAATACAAATGATAAATCTGCCTAAAAATCAAAGCCGTGGGATTTACAAAAATCTGCCTAATGATATACTTTTATTTTTCTACTAACCCTGATGTCCCGGTCAGCTTGCACGCACCTTGACTAGTTCCACCGAATTCTTGTCACCTCCCCGAAACAATAGTTACTAGAACTATATTACCATCTCTTTTTCTTCTCCCCCCAAGTTTGATTATTTCTTCTTCACCAGAAAAGAAAATGATCTACAAACATGAATTAAGAAACCCAGAGCTATAAGAAATGAACAGCCCAATGCATTAAAGCTCCTACTAAAGGCCGGACCAAGGGTCTATTATATGCAGCAGTATCATCACAAAGTAAAAGAAAGAAAGACAGTTTTTATGATTGACCTGACGGTAAAAGGGATTTCCGTTTCTTGTTGTAAAACTGATTGAGATGCAGATGTAGATATTTGCCCTCGGCTTTCCAAATGCAACAAACTGTGTACGAGAAAATGGAAAGTTAGCTGATGACGAAGGAGAAAGATTTTGTTATTTGTATAGTATAGAAATTGTGTCGATATTGGGGCAGGCCAATCCGCATAGTGGAGAAAAAATACCCAATTCCTGGGGACGTCAAACGCCGCAAACTCCCCACTTTGCTGGTATAAAGCATGAGTAATACAACCTTGTCTTTTTAGCTTTCGTTTAAGTTATTTGTAATTCCTTAAAATTATTTGAAAAATTTATCTAGTCACCTCAATTCTAATTTATATTTATTAAACACTTTAATCTTTAACAAATATTTGTATCAATTTTAATATAAATCAAAAATCTATTAAAAAATAAAAATGAGTGTAACTCATAACAGATGGATATGTCACGTAGTAATTAAATTTAAATAATTTTTTTAAAAATAACTTTATTTAAATAATAAAAAAGGATCCAAAATATTCTTCAATTATGTGAAGTGGTATACAAATATCCTTCATCTACGTATTAAACCTGAAATACCCTCTTCGTCTATCTATTGGAACTGTTTTGCCCTTTCATTTAACGTCTCGGCACTGACTCCATTTCATCAATGATGTGTCATAATTTTACTGTCACTTAATATTCAATTAAAATAATTGAATTCCCCCTAAAATTTTGACCCGGCCCAACCCAATAACCCGCCACTCATTAATATCGAGATCCTCATCCGAAAATCTTTCATCCCAAATTCTAAGTACCTACTGCAACTCTGCAGAAAAATCAACGCTTATGTAAACCTCTAAACTCTTCCAACCGGATTTCAAGTCTGAAAAATGATTTATGTAATTGATTGTAAGGTAAAATTCACTTTTTGTTGTGATAAAATTATCAGTTGTACACTTACCATCTTGCTAGCAGATTTGGAGATAATTATTTTGGAATTAAATTATGTATAATGATAGTATTATGGTTGAGAGATAGGAGGTAAATTATTTAGATATAAAATAATATAATATTTAGTTCATAACTTAGAAACCTGCACAATTAGTATAAGTTACGTGGAATTTACGTATTTTCGTATGTATGATCGAAGGTGAAATAAGTAATATATGCTCAATTTATTATACATGAATATTATCAATGCATAACTAGTATATGCATAAATAACAGTACATAGATCGTCTCTTAACTAATCTCTACATTAGAAACACCTAATCAACTACCAAGCGACCCCTTATAAATTAGGTAATGCTCCTATTATTTTTTCGTATTATTTATATTTCCAAACTACTTTAGGGTCCTATCACCCCTTGAAGGTAATTTTTTAAATTAATTATTATGTAGTATGTACTTAAACATCAAAACTAAGATATAATAAACTGGTTTATATACTTGAAAGTTCTTAAATTTAGTTGACATACTTTTACTTGCTTATTAATATCCAATTTGGAATGTTTCAATAAATTGAATCCGTCATTTCTTAAATAACTAACCCTTCTACTAAATTATTTCATATTGATGTAATATATCACAAATTACAATAAATTACAACTGAAAAATTTAAGTAAAAAATGAAAAAATAATATTCAATATAAGGCGCGAATATCTGATTCTCTTCAAGGAGATTCAAGCTCATTACGGCATAATCTACATTAGTATTTCTTTTAAGATGATGTTACTACACAATTAAATATGTTTTTGTACTTATTTGGTATTTATGAAGCTACATCGCTTGTTTTCAGGAAATTGCATGTCATACACCCAAATATGGGTGGCTTTAGATATTTGACCCTAATTAAGAATGTCTTTGAAGAATAGCCTTCCTTACTTTTTAATATACTAAAAGTACCATTTTGCCCCTCTAATGAATCTCTTCATTCCTTAAGAATTCCATAATCCATCCAAATTTCAAAACGAACAAAAGAATTAATTACAAAAAATCATGGGTGGTGGAGGAGCATTCAGAGCAGCGGCGAAAGTTGCTGGAGTCACCGTCACAAACAGCAGATTCCATTTCGTTACAGCGGATCATCCAGTTTACACCATCGCACATAACGTCGTCCGTCTGGTGTCCGTTTCCGCTATATCATTGTCATCAGAAGATGTGAAGTCCTCCATTGTCACGGCAGTTAACGGCGGAGGCGGAGGAGGATTATCCGATGTGTCGCCGATGCAAAAAGTGGTGGCGGAGTTTGATGACTGGGAGATGGCTGGTGGAGAGGAGTAAATGATGGTTAGTGTTGGTGAACCGTTATCAAGAGTTGTGTTTGGCAGTACTCCGTCTCTTTAGGAAGCTACTTCTGATCTCAAACACGCTCTCGAAAAGTATGTGATTTACTGTGCTATTGTGATTTACAGTGCTTTATGTATAGTTTTTGTAGATAATATCTACATTTTATGTATACAATAGTGAATTAATTAAATTTAATTTAGGTTAGAAGATTAGTCAGATTGCTTCTCGTTAAACAAAATATGATAAGTGAATGGAGGGAGTAGCGTTATATCTAACTTCTGCAATTTAGTTTGTTAATGCAACTTATACATCAAATATGATAATTTTATATTTGAAATAGTGAATTAATATAATTCGGTTTAGTTTCGAAGATTGGTTAAATTGATTCTCGTGAAATGAAACGTGATAAGTAAAATAGAGTGGAGGGAGTAGTATCTGTTGTTATTGTTGATTTTGAAGTATTGCTTTTGGTGTGTCTGTGTTTTATAATCATAGAAATTGAAGTCTTTTGTAAAACTTAATGGTGTTTGAGTGATTACTTAGTTGATTGATTCGATCGACTAATAAAGTTACATTTTTTAATGAACATGCCTCTCAATTGTTTGCTCAATCATTTTTTGTTCAGTAGAGTAAAATGGGACATGTTGCAGCAAATTTTACAATGTTCAATTTAGTTTCAAAGATCAGTTAAATTTACTCTAGTGAAACGGAACTTACTAAGTAAAAGTGAAGAGTGATCACTCAGTTGATTGACGAATAAAGTTACAATTTTAATGAACATGTTTTCTCAATTGTCTTCCCAAGAAAATTTTTGCTAATTAGGATAATAAGGGATGTATTGTACTTGCAAACTTGCAATGTTCGATTTGATGTTGCCTCATTTTAATGTAACTTGGATTAGCCCAATATGAACTGAACTTTTGAAAAGGAGCTACCTCTTAAAACTCACAACAAATAAGCACCATGGGAGTTCATAGATATTGATCACAAGAAGTTGAGGCATTTTTGTTGTTAAGGGCTATTGGATTAATTCAAAAAAATGGGTATTTTCAACTTATTGTGTCATAAATATCATGCTCATTAGTCTTATAGTTGGGTGACATTGTCAGAGTCCAAATGTGTTTTTTATGTGACAGTGTCAGTGAAGATAGAAACTTAAGTTTTGGACTTGCAATAGACGAAGGAGGTAGTGAAAATGTTCTTGTCTATTCGGTTGTTGTTCTGTTCTTAATATTGGAATGTTTAGTATTTTCGTAATACTTTCATCAACATTTAACCTTTAGCCCCTAGAAGGCTTACGTCTGAGATTCGAAAGGCTATTGGACGTTGGTTGCGGTATATACTTCTCAATGTTACTCTGCGTACAGATGTTTATCTTTTCTAATAGATG
Source organism: Capsicum annuum (assembly GCF_002878395.1). Classification (NCBI taxonomy): domain Eukaryota; kingdom Viridiplantae; phylum Streptophyta; class Magnoliopsida; order Solanales; family Solanaceae; genus Capsicum; species Capsicum annuum. Next base: position 160,599,111 of record NC_061111.1, on the reverse strand, counting down.
ATGTGAACGACTACTCATATAGTATCAATTCTAAACTCTTCTTAAATTTACCGGGTATATTTGTCTGGATCTGCTAATGAAGATGGTAGATCTTGTGTATCCGGCTAGAGCTCATCACCCTACTCCAAAACTTATGTTGTCAGTGAAACTGTAGTCACAAAGTCTGCGCTGAAACATGTTATGCAGGCATTTAGGTTTCTAAATAAAACTCCTGACGCTCAGGTTTTCTTCTTTGTCATTTATGTTTACATGTTCTCTTAGTTTTCATATTCTATCTAGTGTTGTATGTTCATGTATTTGAAACTGGATATAGCAATTTTTTCTTTTAATCCTTTAGTACAAACCCTTACTAGGGGTGAGGAACGGATATGAATATGTTTAATTTGAATAAATGAGAAGATCCAGTTAACAAAAACTGAACTAATTATTGTAGTTGCAGCATAAAAAGTAGAACTACTGTATAATAAGCTGTCCTCTAATCCACTTGTGGCATCTCCTCAAACAGGGACTATTTTTTTGGAATTGCGAGTGATTGTGAGAATTTAGAATTCTTCTTCCTTGTGAGTTTGCAACGTAGTTTGCCTCATTTGATTTTTCTTTAGGTACCGTTTTCTAGATGTTGACATCTGTAGAGGAGATATATCTGAGTTGAGTCCAATACTGATCTGTAACATAGTTAGATTTCTTAAGAAGCAGCAGCATTTCAATGTCAAGATAACTCTTTGTGGTGTCAAGTGTATAGTCCACTGTTATATCCAATTCTATTGTTTGGCGTATGGATGGTGTCATTAGTTTTCTTCATTCACATTTTAGTTTGAGGCATGAGCATGAAGTGGCTTAGATGGATTAGGCGTTGTAGATCTAAAAGTCCCCTGAAGTAATTTTTTATCCATTTTCTTGGATTTAATGATGCTGCATCCCAGTGGACACTCCTAATAACTTGATGAGCTCTTAGGAGTGTGGTCTTAGTAGTGTCTGAGGGTCACGAGTTTGCCAGGTTTGCTAATATTGATTCCATTTTCCCCCTTCCCAGAGCGTTTTGAGGGTCACGAGTTTGCCAGGTTTGCCAATATTGATTCCATTTTCCCCCTTCCCAGAGTGTTTTTGATTCAATTGCTTGTGACCCAAATGTATGGAATGCGGTAATGCAAAATCCAGCCCTTCAAGAATTCCTCGACTCAAACCAGTGAGAAATATATGTCCTTGATTCTACTCAAATATTTTATAACGGTCAAGCTTCTTACTACAATACTATTTTCACAGTTGCATCATTCCCAGACTCGGATTACAAGATAGATGAATCCATTGCTGATGCTTTTTCTCAGTCATCCCGAAGGAGTGCGTCTTCCAAATCTGAGGTAGAAGAATCTAAATTCGGGAACTTTTTTACAGACTTTTTACAGAATGTTACACGAACAGTAACACAAATTATAGTTGATATGATGAACAGTTTATCAGATTTCTTCAACAATCTCCTTGGAAGCAACAAGGTTTTCTTTAATGCTGATAGAAGTGCTAAATTAGGCGCTGTGGAGATGACATTGGGAGCATCTTTCAGGCTTGGCAGTCATGGTTATGATGGTGATTGTCTCAAAACGCGGTCAATCATGATGTCTTCATAGTTATTGCTATTTGAATTCATCAAAATTACATGACCAAGTGTTATAGTTTCTTCTGGAATAGGTATTGAGGGTTTTGTCTAGGGTTTTTGGCCGTGCAGGGCTGCCAATGACTTGTTGAAGAGTCTTGTAAATAAAATAAAGTCATTATAGACAATGCTTATGTCTTAGTTTCTTGGTTTTGTCCTCTAAATGACAACAAAGTTAGATTTGTTACGGACATTATATACTTTGGGTACTTGTTACAGAAACAAAATCCTCTGGTTTGTCAACTCTCTTCGTCATTGGCATCATGCTAATAAATTTATCCTTTAAGTAAATTAGTTTTGATGGCAGCTGTAATCTCCATAGTTTTGAAAATTTTCATTGTGATGTTAATTCTCTTCTCCTTGGATTGAAGAACATCGTGTGTGTATGTTATGCGGGTGCTAGGGTGTACAAGTAATACATATTCCAAAAAATTTATACTGCCAACACTGGGCTTCTACAACAGTTCAGTTTTGTGCCACGGAAAGGTATAGTTTGTTCCCATAGGGCATAACTTGTTTCTTTGGGTCTTAAGTATTACCTCTAGGGCAAGTGTTGTAGATCATCCGCCGAATCATTGCAGAATAAGCTAGTGTCAACTTTTGCCCATGGGGCACAACTTATTCTGCATCTTGCCTTCAATGCAAATTTTAAAGTGTATCCCGTGGAATTATTCACATCGCATCTCTTGGGGGTGTAGTCCTTCCCCGAATCCTGTTAATATGATAGATTTTTACACATCAATATATAAGAAAATTTAACATGCTAAATAATTTTTATAAACAATCAATAAGAAGGTATTGAGTTAAATACTTCACCACAAGTTAAAAATTCATATAAATAAGAAAACATTCATGATTGAAAGTCAAAAGTACTTGTTACTAACTAAAATAGGGATCAAAAAGTCCTATTATAACTACTATTTTGATCCAACTTCTCGAATAAAAAGCAAAACTAATCATGTTTTCTTATTTTTCTTTCTGTATCTTCTTGCATATGGATGAACGGTAGGAGTATAGTGTCAATTTGATCTGTTATTCCCGGTCCTTTTGTATCTCTAATATCTGTAATTGTTTCTTGAAGATTCTGTTCTGCAAGGATATCTGGATGTTTGTCTTCTCCCAAGCAGAACCTCTTTATCTGGGGGGTTTGTGATCAGATCCTTTATGCTATATGGGACAATCCATGATACTGTGCTTCCAACTGGTAGGATTTCTCTCTGGTATGTTTGTAGCCAAGACTGTCTTGAGAACCAATGAGAACAATAGCTAGACTTGTTCATATGTCTACTCTCTATCGCTGTAATTGCATGGGTGCATGGTATCTCATCTATTTGAAATACCCAGCATTGACAAGTCCTGCTTTCCAGGTTTACAATATATTCAACTCTTTCTTCTCTTACAATAAATCTTGTTGCCTCATTGGGTCTACCTGTAAATAAAATCATAAATAAATGACAACTTTTAGTGAAACATCTAGTATACGAGCAGAATCGGGCATACAGAGCAATCAACCATACATAGGGAGCGAATCTTGAGGCAACCAAAAAATAGCTACAATCAAACATATAACATCAAATCACAATCTAATATTGAACTAATCGAAAATCTAATAATAAGTGACCAATAATAAGGAGTAACAATTAAGGTTCTATTTCAAAATGGAAGAGAAGGGCCAATATAGGGGATAGTTAGAGTTTTGATGCTTGGCTTGGTCAGGGAAAGTGCAGGAGAAAGATCTGTCATCCAAGGAATAAGCTTTCAAAGTCAAATTCCCTGTATTATATAGAAAAGACATAACCTTGATCAGGAACAACAGCTGATTTAATAGTGATGCTTCCAACATATGAGCAGGAGAATCAGCTACAAATAAATTGAGATAAAACAGATTTTGCATCTAATCTAGGATTAGAATCAACTATGATAGTGAAACATCTAGTATATGAGCAGAATCAGCCATACAGGGCAATCAAACATACATAGGGGACGAATATTGAGGCAACCAAAAAATAGATACAATCAAGCATATAACATCAAATCATAAACGATTATGCAGTTATGAGCAGAAGCAATAAAACATATATTTCACGTGCGAATCTCAAAAAAATAAAAAAACTGGCAATAAATCACAAATAACAGTAAACCAGCTATGTATAATCTGCAATAAAAAAACAGTAATAGTATATTTCCCTATTATCAACATACAATTTTGATTACTTACTTTCAATTTCAAGGCGACTTGAATCTTGTCAGTCACCTCCACTTCTGCCCAACGTGTGATGTTATGAAAGTTGCCTTGCGATTCCATTTTTCTTTCATAAAATCAGAGTACAACAATTTTCTAAACTAAGTCTTGCCCATGAGGCAAGAGTTGCATCTATGTTAATAATCTAATTAGTATAATTAAAAAATAAACTTTTGCCTCTTGGGCAAAAGTTTTCAACTTCAACAGGATAATATTTGTACAACAATTTTCTAAACCAAGTCTTGCCCATGAGGCAAGAGTTCCATCTATGTTAATAATCTAATCAGTGCAATTAAAGAATAAACTTTTGCCTCTTTGGCAAAAGTTTTCAACGTCAATAGGATAACATTTTGTACAAAAATTTTCTAAACTAAGTCATGCCCATGAGGCAAGAGTTCAATCTATGTTAATAATCTAATCAGCGCAAATAAAGGATAAACTTTTGCCTCTTGGGCAAAAGTTTTCAATTTCAACAATTTTCTAAACCAAGTCTTGCTTATGAGGCAAGAGTTCCATCTATGTTAATAATATAATCAGTGCAAAAATGATAAACTGTTGTCTTATGGGCAAAAGTTTTCAATTTCAACAATTTTCTAAATCAAGTCTTGCCCATGAGCCAAGAGTTCTATCTATGTTAATAATCTAATCAGTGCAAATAAAGGATAAACTGTTGCCTCTGGGGCAAAAGTTTTCAATTTCAATAATTTTCTAAACCATGTCTTGCCTATGAGGCAAGAGTTCCATCTATGTTAATAATCTAATCAGTGCAAATAAAGGATAAACTGTTGCCTCTAGGGTAAAAGTTTTTAATTTCAACAATTTTCTAAATTAAGTCTTGCCCATGAGGCAAGAGTTCCATCTATGTTAATAATCTAATCAGTGCAAATAAAGGATAAACTGTTATCTCTTGGGAAAAAGTTTTTAATTTCAACAATTTTTTAAACCAAGTTTTGCCCATGAGGCAAGAGTTCCATCTATGTTAATAATCTAATCAGTGCAAATAAAGGATAAACTTTTGCATCTTGGGCAAAAGTTTTCAATTTCAACAATTTTCTAAACCATGCATGTCATCATATTATGTTTGTCAATGAAGATCGACTTGACATTTACCTCATTCAAAGAGGCATTGTGTCTCAAGAGAGTAGTCTCGACATCAAGTATCCTCTTCTTTTTTTGGCGTACCCTCTTCATCTTGGATGGCTCAGCTATTTCAGCCTTCAATATTTGTTCAATAACGTGTAACTCATTATTTTTATCAATACTTTCAATACTCATTTCGTTTTAATCCATTCCAAGCACAACCCTTGTGAAAAATGAAACAATAAAAGATAAGTAATAATTTAATTTTGAATATATATCTTTAGCAAGTAAAATTATTAAAGAGTAAGGCATAGTCAACTATTGCCCATGGGGCATAACTGTCAAAGTCTTGCCTCTAGGGCAAGAGTTATAGGTCATCGGCTAAATCATTACAGACTATGGCATTGTCAACTCTTTCCCATGAGGCATAACTGTCTCAGTCTTGCCTCTGGGGCAAGAGTTATAGGTTATCTGCCAAATCAGTACAGACTAAGGAAGTATCAACTCTTGCCCATGGGGCATAACTTGAAATATATAGCAGAATCTGAAAATGCTAAGATCACACTTGAAACTACTGAATAACACACACTATAGGGGTGATTCAGAGAGGGTTGTTTTCTTCAGAGATAGGTTGCAAGTGATACAACATAGTTTATCAACTCAATACTCTGATAGTATGACGTTGAAGGAGAATGATGTACTGACTATTATTGAGAAGTGGAGCAATATTGAAGAGAGCACGTTACAATAAAAATTCAGGGCTTTGTGTATAAGCTAGGTGATTCAAACCCCATGTATTTTAGTGTAGTTATGAAAGAAAAAAAGTAACATGAATCTTATTTAGTTTTTAAACTAAGAATCTTATTATTTTAGTATTTGTTTTTCCTTTCAGGTTTTCGGTTAATGCTTTGTTGAATATATTTTTGGTCTCATTGGATACAAACAAAAAATTTTATAAATATGATGCGTGTTCAACATTCATAAGTTTTTTGAAGTGTGAAGGACAGAACGCGTGCGAGAAAGATAAACTATCACAAAACTCATTACAGAAACTAGTAACTACATTGAGAGCTTACATGAAGTTTGAAGACTTCAATAGTCAGGGATGGCAGTAAATCGATAACCTTTAGCACCTCTCTAAGAGTAATATGCAATCCGCGTCTCATAGAAACTTGCAAACACAGTTGAAAGTAGCGTAATCAATTAATTAATGAAAAAGCGAATATGACAACTTGAATAAAGAAAATATGCAACCAAAAGTGTAGCGTGTTAAACTCAAGACTGTCTAAAAAAATGGAGAAAATATGGCGAAGTAGAATCTATTGCCTATTGCAGAAGTTTGCAAGATGTAATGTACATCCCAAAAAATCAATTTAGTATAATCGTTTTCAGTGCAGATCTACAATCACCTTGATATGATGCTTCTAGCAAGTACAGAAAGGACAGATACAGTAATAAGTAGCCCTACCATTTGCTATCTCACTTATTTATTCTGCTGCAAATTCAATGGAAGTTACCTTGTTAACATAACTGTAAATCAGGCTGTCAAATCAATGGTGCGTCCGCAAATTGATTCTGTATTTAATGAACTACGACACTCTCCTCGAGGACATATCGAACAATTATGGACAAAAGAATAACAACTTACGGATCCAAAGCAGTATCTATTAATATATGTTTTTGACTTATCCGGGAGAAACATGAGGATTCCCAGTGCAAGGAGCCCATATCCCTGGGAACTCTCTGTCACGACCCGGCTCGAGGCCCTGGCTGCGACTGACATCCCGAACCACACAAGCCCAAGATACCCCTGTCTCTGCCCAACTCACTAGTGATATTGTCCACTACGCGTCACTAGGGAGTAAGGCTTTCTCACTTATATACTCAACATTCCTCCTGTGTTTTGTCGATGTGGGACTCCTTCCTTAGTTGGGGTGTTACATACACCCCCTTACGGACTCAGCGTCCTCGCTGAGGTTTGCCTTACCGAATGGGATTTGCCTACACTCAGGACTGAGGTTTGCCTCGCCTTACCAGGTTTTGCCTACACTCAGTTTGAACTCTGGCCCACATCGACAGGGATGACACAGGAGCGGCTTTGATACCATTCTGTCACGACCCGGCCCGAGGCCCTGACCCCGATGGGCATCCCAAACCACACAGGCCTGAGATACCTATGTCTCTGCCCAACCCACTAGTGATATTGTCCGCACTGGGCCCAGGCCCTCACGGCTTTAAAACGCGTCACTAGGGAGTAAGGCTTTCTCACTTATATACCCAGCATCCCTCCTGTGTTTTATCGATATGAGACTCCTTCCTAAGTTGGGGTGTTACACTCTCTCCTGCCATATGACCGGATAAGATGAAGTAAGACAACAAGATAAGCAGACTTCCCGAAAAGAGCAGAAAAAGAGCAAGGGCAATTGACTTCTAGGGGATTCTATCTAATGATTCAACAGAAACACGCTATACTGAGATAAAAGAAGTTGTCGGAAACACCGATGATTATTCCAACATATTTAGGTAAGCATTGTTCAACAACAAATGGTCCATGAATATAAATATGATGTGTGTTCAACAATGAATGACTTTTTTTAACACTAAAAAGTTGTATAATAGTAACCTTGTTACCTAAAGTGTCAAATCTTACTACCATTAGAGAATTTAAATCCATTGTCTGTTGCTCTATGTTATACAAGCTAATAGCTAAGGTGTTCTCTCTTAGAATCAACAAGTTAGTGCTTCTTTAATCTCTAAAATATAGTCTGGATTCATCCGAGATGGAAAACATAATCTTTCCCTCCAAGACCAAACCCTTGCAACTACCCAAACACAATTATAATCGCAATAACAAAGTCCCCACAACCTGTTCGACACAATTCCTCATCATCTTTTAACAATTCCTCATCATCTTCTAATGCTAATTATACCACTAGTTTGAAATACTTGAAACTAATTTCTTGTACTACCTTGACCTTATACGTTTGGCCTTCCCAAAATATGTTGCGATCAATGTTAACTCCCATATTAACGGCCTTTCCCTTCAAGACCGACCCCCCACAACTACTCAAACACAATTATAACCGCAATAACAAACTCCCCACAACCTATTCGACGCAATTCCTCAATGGTAAATATGTTACTACAACAACAGCATATCCCAATTTCAGCTTACGTTCACCTCCCCAAAAATTAAATCAATATGCTAATTATATAACGAGCTAAATTACCACAGTAAATTTTGATGATGAAGTTCATACCTGAAGAACCCTTACGGCTAAAGTCGACTGCGAATGTTTGAAAGTCGATTCTGAAATTTGGAAGAAAGAGATTTAATAGCGAATATTTTGGAGATCGATTCTGAAATTTGGAAGAAACTGGACGAGTTATTCTCAAATATAAGCTGAAATTGGAAGAAAGAGATTTAACGGATTGTAGGAGGGTATTTTCGTCCAAGAAAATATGCTTAACAAGTGAAGGCTATTTTAACAAAGTCTTTTTATTTGAGGCTAAAATTTGAAAGTCACCCTAATTTGGGTCTATATTTGAAAATAACCCGCTTGTTTTTACACCTATAAAATGATTATTAATATTTTACATTGATTTGCTCATTTATTTGGTTTATAAAAGTTGTAAGTTGTTAATCTTTGTTCATGCTATTGGATCAAAAATGAACAAAAATTGCAGAAAAAACTGCAGCAAAACAACCAAAACTAGATAAACAAATCCATTAAAATCCCATTAATGGATCAAAAACTGAACTTAGACAGCAACAAAAAACTGAACCAAAATTGAAGTGTTTAAATAATACAAAAAACTAAATTCAGAAAATAATAGAACCTTTGCATAATATTGGATATAAATAACGAAAAAATAAAACTCTAATAAAACCCCCACGTAATTATATATTTAATTGACAATTTAGTCATAATCTAAAAATTTTCTCATTTCATCCCTATTTAGAATGCATCAAATTATTGTCAAATACAGAGTTAGCGATCCGTTTGATATATTGAATCATTGATAGTGTACCAGACTGGCTTGGCAATATCCAACTCTTTTTATTGCACTAATTTTTTTCTAGTATCTTTCTATAAATATCCTAAAATTTATTTAAAATCAACCTTATTTGTCTATGTTTTATGTAGTTTATTAAAATTAAAACGAGTGTGTAACTAAAGTCAGCTCTAGAACTATAATAGAGCAATCAATTATATCTAAACATTCCACTATTTTTTTATTTTTTTTTTAAGAATTGCACTCATGTTTATTTATAAAAGCAAGATAGAACAGATGTAAGGTAGATTAGACACAAAGAAAATGGATGATAAAGTAACAGGTGTCAACGGGAGGCACAAATGAAACTGAAAAAACTAGAGAAAAAATTGTTAACTGAATTATTTCTAAGAAAAACCACCAATATTCATTCCCATTTTCATGTTGCAGAATTTCCAAAGTCAGAAAGCATGCAAATCCCATTGCAAGACATTAAAATGAGTAGAATTTTACTACCAATTAAATGCTTTCAGCCTCAGTAAACAAGGTTACACTGCCATGAAGAAGGTACACAAGAGGCATAGAAACTTCTAGGAGCAAATTCTGGCAGACTGATAACTCTGGTCATACACAATTAGCCTCCCATATGATCGACTTTTAATAATTTGAGCTAAATCCCATTCTTGATACAATACTAGTTTTACTAACTGTAAGAAGTAGCCTAACACAAAGGGAGATTCCATGATACAAGCTTGTAAAATTACTGGGTTCACATTGATCCATTGTCTATCACGCATCAATGAATCTGATGTTAAAGCTATCAGGATGAATCTGCCACACATTTAAGGCTGCATATTCTTCCAAACATTCCTTGAGTTGAGCTTCACTGTATCCCTGTTCCAAGATAAAGCAGCAAGACATTAGAGGGGAGAAAACTCATAGCAAAAAGTCAGTACCATGCTCAAGGAGAAAACAATTTAAGCCCGAATATAGGACTTATTGCATTGTGATAAAGAAATGGATCTTGAGTCTGAAGTTAACTCATGAGGAGAGAATTGCCCAAAACCATACAAGGAGACCAAGAACCTTTAACCCACCGATGTGGGACTCCAACACCCCCGCACGCCCAGGGCTGGACATCTGGAGCGTGGACAATATAAGACGGGGCCAACATCAAAAACAATGAACTAGGTAGACCTGTCTCTGGGCTGAATATCTGGAGCGTGGACAATATAAAACGGAGGAGCCAACATCGAAAACAATGAACTGGGTGGACCCGTCTCTGATACCATGATAAAGAAATAGATCTTGGGCCTAACTCAACCTCAAAAGCTAACTCATGAGGGGAGGATTGCCCAAAACCATATAAGGAGACCAAGGACCCTTTAACCTACCGATGTGGGACTCCAACACATTGGCTATTGAATGGCAGCAAGAAATGGATATAATGACTCGAAATGAAAGAACCAAAAGAGATAGCCTTGAAAAGATTTTGATAAAGCTAGATATACATCCCAACTGGCTTGGCAGATTAGCTGATTGACATTACTTGCAGGAAGATGAAAACAGATTTAGTTGGTTAAAAACATGGGTGGGCCTGAGTATGAGTAAAGAAGCTACATCAATCTTGGTTCACCACAAGGACTCAATGTAAATAATTCTGGCAAATTCTGGAGATATACTTGTACTGTATCAAACTATCAATAGCCACCCTGAGCTACATAGTCTGATCAGATTTACTCCTCTGTTTTTCCTCTTTTATATAGGGGAGTGACAGTGGCTGGAGGAAAGTTGCAGCAACATTAAGATGAACTAGCAGATTTTGGCTTTGGATCAAGCAATCAATACTTATGTTCTACCAAAGGCTAATTGAACAGAACATAAATAGTTCATAAGTAGTTTTCATATGTATTCGAGTATTATAACCCTATATGGGTGTCATTCTGCATGCTTCCTTCCCAAAAGCATGAAAAAGAATGCAGTTGGACACTACTTCATTGAGAAACCATAGCACAACAACCTTGACAAGCTCAACAGATAATGAAACTTTTTTCTGGTTCTTTTCTGTTTTAATCACAACTATCCACCTTTACTTCTTGACAACTTTATCATCAGATAATGCGAGTGTGAATTGTAACACGTTTTTTATGCTGTAATTTATCATGCATGTGCACTTGATCCAAGTATATATTTGAAGCTACCAACAAAGTTCGTGCTTCCAGCTTGATCTGGCATAATTAACCACAAACTAACCTTTCTGGAAATCCAGTTCAGAGCCTGGGCATAGCTTAGTTCCAGCCTGTTCATCCTAGCAGCCTCATCACGCAGGATTGAATAAATGTCAGATATCGCATCCAGGCCAGCTTTCTGCCTATCATCTGAATACAAGGAGAACTTCGACATCTGCATTAGCCGAAGTGCCTCATCCACATCACTCTGAGCAACTTTTTCTGAGAAACGTAGTCTGGCTAGAGCCTAATTTAAAACAGTAAAATAACATCAACGAAGTGTAAAGGATGATTGCAAAGGAGGTATTATGACATTTACTTGACTAATTTGCCATCATCATTGTCTATTTGACCTTATGATTAAGGGAGACAACTATATTTATGACCAACTTATTATAACTTAAGCTGTAACACCTGCAATCAGGACAGCGAGGTCCAGAATTGTGTTGAAAAGTAAAGCCTACATTTTCAAAGACCCTATATTTCCTAATGATAGCTAACCCAAATTTCTGCTTTTTAGCCTTTCAAACCAAGGAGAAAACAAGAATGTTTCCTCCTTCAGTTTCTTCCATGTGGCACTTGACAACTGTCACACTTGATTCAATACAAGTTCTCCACCTCCAATAAGAGTTGAAAGATAAAAATAGTCCCAATTCTTACTATGAAGCAATGTTTTCTTTAACTTTACTCTTAAATTGACACAGAAACTTACAGCTGATATCCTCAAGATGCTTAGAAGTGTTCTGACGGTTGTATAAGAGTGAGGGGTGTTTGATTTTGCTTCTTCTTGCCTGATACTAGAATATGCACCAGCAATGTACTCCTCTAGCTCCTTTGGGATTGAGGGAGATAATCTCCTTGCAGCTGAAATATAAGCCCTGAAGAAGAAAATGGGTGTAGGTTGTTCATTCAATTCTAAGCCTGACTACTAACTAGTAAAGAGTTTCTCTTGAGTTGAAACACCAGAAAGATATTCTTGTATTTACCGAAGCACAGATGGTTCAAGCGGAGTGAACCCGAGAGCAGGAGATTCTTTGTTCTGATGCACATAAACAACATGTCTAGCCATTTCAAGATCAGAATCCATATCTGCTCGATCTAAGATTAGCCACAAAAGATCAAATCTTGATAGAAGAGCTGGGGGGAGATTAATATTTTCAGCTGGAGTCCTTCTCATATCATATCTTCCCCTAAGAGGTTTGGAACAGAAATCATGAGTGTTTGAAAGTTTGTGCATCAATACAGCCAACTGCCTCTACAAATAAATCAGATGACCTACTATTGCTAAATTTAGAATATTCTACATGCAAGAAAGTCACAATTCTAAAAGATGGCAGTTGCCTCTGAGTGTTTTCAACAAACCAAGTAGGAGAAAACAGTAAAAGCTTACCAGGCAGGATTAGCAGCAGCAAGCACTGCAGTCCTTGCATTTAGAGACGTAGTGATCCCAGCCTTTGCAATACTAACAGTCTGCTGCTCCATTACTTCATGTATAGCTGTTCTATCAGACTCATCCATCTTATCAAATTCATCAATAGCACATATACCCATATCAGCCAATACCTGAGAAAAACAATGTCACAGAATACTTAAGAATAGATGGTTGTGAGATCAACTATCTGATGATACATCACTGAAAGATGCCTGATACAGTTCATACTCCTAATGCACATTGCTCACGCTATGAATTTTTCCAAAACTCAATGAAGTAGAGGGAAAAAAGAATTAATTTGTTCTTACCAGTGCTCCGCCTTCAAGAACCATCTCATTAGTTACTGGATCTTTCTGAACAGCAGCAGTTAGACCAACTCCACTGCTACCCTTACCAGTTGTGTAGACACCTCTTGGTGCAACGTTAATTATGTGTTTGAGAAGCTGACTTTTTGCTACCCCGGGATCACCCATCAAACATATATGTAAATCACCTCTGATCTGAGATTTTTGTCATAAAGATGAATCAGATTTTCTTAATCTAAGGAGATAGGCAGAAGATGGATTTCGATTTAGGTCGGAGCGCTTACCTTCATACCATCCTTCAGTTTCCGATGAGGAGCACCTACTAAAAGAAGAAGAAGAGCTTTCTTAATATCCTCATGCCCAAATATTTCAGGAGCCAAGGAACGAGACAACTTGTTATATATATCTCCATCCTCAGCTAACCGTGCAATCTGCTCTTCCTCATCTCCTCTGAGTTCATAACTGCATCCGGAAACTTATTAACCATACCATCATTATTAAGAAATTTAGCAAGTATAAGAACCTTATATTTTCTATTTCAGTAGTGAACAAAGAAATTATGTTACTGAGAAAAGGGTTATTCATAAATCAAATTTACAAGTAGTGCCCTCTAAATATTCTAAATAGAAAACTAGAAAAGATATAGATTTGATCTGAAGTAGACTGAACCTATTCCAAGCATAGTATTTCAAAAACACTTACAGAGAAAAAGTAACAAATAAGCACATTAAATTATATTATGTTTCAAATTTCATTTTTCTTTTAGAAATGTTCTGCATTTAAGCTCAATCTGGAACCAAGTTTGAATCCTCAATGTGCTAAAAGTAAACTCTGAGTCTTCCAAGAAAAGGTGACACATTTTACATCCAGTTATGTTTTCCAGTTGCTAGTAGAAAACAGAGTTCACCTAAAAAAGGACTACTAGCAGAACATGAAGACGAAAAAGATTCAGTAGAAAAGGGAAAAGTAGCAATAGCTTACTCTTCATATTTTTTCTTGAAATGGGAAACAGACATTGCTTCCAAGTAAGTATCTGCAATTAACCCAGCTCGCATAGCTCTAAATCCTGTGTAAGGCATAGGCAGAAAAATGCCTGACAGTTCAACAACATCACCAGGAGATACCTGCAATTTTTAGAAAAAGAGCAGCAATATGTTACCATTAAGCGGTGCAAGCTTTAGAGGGACCCCTTCAAGAATATGCTCACCGGAAGCTTTAAGTTTGTGATATCATTTGATCTCATCTACTAACTCAATCTAGAAAGCAGTTAACTGTGGTTAACATTTACTACTCTGAAGTTATCACTAACCTTTCGAAACCACTTTTAGAGGAAAAATAAAATAAACAAAAATTATCACCAACCTTCCTTGTAAGTTCTCCTCTGAAGTGCACAGTCATTGATCGGGGAATGTGACCCTTGGGGACATGTTCAGCCAATTCTTGAATTTTGGCCTGAATCAACATCAGAAATGTAAAACTGTGCTACGGAATTAATGTTGTAATCAAGATTTAATGCAAAGAACTAACCTCTTGAAACTTCAAAAACTTTGATGCCCGAAGTTGAAGGATGAGATTCCCTTTGGCTTTATTTACCTTGCAGCGATAAGATGGGCACTCAAACAGAGGCATGAATACTCTAGCAGTTACTTCCTGTTCAGCAAGTGCATTAAAATAGGTTCTTTAGATACAATGTAGCTTTGACATCCTACTTAACATTGTTGTGATTTAATTTAACACTGCCATTAAGGCTATCCTACAATTGCATTTAGCAGGTCAAATAAAGAGATAAAGTTTAAACACAAGCACAACATTCGGACCTGATAGATTTCAAATCCACATTCTTCACATGTATATACAGCCACCTGCATCAGCGGTTTGACGTCTGAACAGCGTGTCACAATGCCAGATATCCTGACAAGCTGACCAATATATGAAGCTTTGACCTCCCTAATTGTGAATGGCCGACCTTTAGAAGAGGCTTTAATGTACACTTCACTGGATTCAATAAAGACAAAGAGTTAGGCAGTTAACCCATTCAGAGTATCCACTTTCTGTCTTTTCTTTAGAATTAATTTATAAGGCCGGACCACATAGGTAGTCTCCAGTTAACAGACATGCTATTTTCACCTGGGAACTTGATTGCCTAGTATGTTAACACGAATAAATTATCACACATTTCATCATGATGTTTTGAGATTAACTAATTAAGTCAATCAAATTCATATCATACAGTTAACAGAAGTACTCCTAATAATGCTGAAAGAGAAAACAAAACCCATTCTTATCACTCATTAGGTAAGGTAATTTATTGAAGGAAGCAGTACTAAGAAGGTACCATTAAGGCTTGCAAAATTACAGGACTAAAGAATTAATACAGAACAAGAGACACAATTATACATACAGAAAAAAATTGGCAAACAAATTCATAAAGCTAGATCCTTGAGGATAATTTTATGCTGCTTACTAGAATCGTTTGATCTCCGGGGGCATCTTTTGTTTTGGATCAGAACCATCAGTGTTCTCAGTTGCTTCCTCTGATCGCTGGGTCATCAAAATATCGTGATCATCATCTGGAAGGGCCTCTGTTGGCTCTGGCATGAGCTCATCAATGGCACTTGCTAATATTGTGATATAACGTTTAGTGTTCTCAGCAATTCTACGAATAAATTCCTCATCCAAGTCCTTGTACTGAAAGAGAAGTTAAAATATCATGTTAAGAGCTATAAATTTCAAACAAAAAACACCACTTAAACTTAAAAAAAGCACCAGGACAAGCAAAATGAAAGAGTGAAGTCCATAAATCTACAACAAAAAGTACTCCCTCTGTTCCAAAGAGTTGTCATGTATCTCTAGCTGAGAGTCAATTTGACTAATTTCAAAGCTAAATTAGATTAGATTAATTTCAATCTTTAAAAATTAACATTCGGATATTCAAAAACTATATGGAAACCGCTATAAGTTGCAATTTTTCTTATATCAACGAGATAAAAAAAATATTTGAATCTTAAAATATTTGTCAAGGCTAATATCATTTGACTCACGAAAAAGATATTGAGACAAGAAAAGGGGGAACAAGTAGAGTAATTCAGAGAGCTGATGTACTTACGTCAGCTAAGTCTTCAAGCTCGATTTCAATAGCCTTGGTTTTACGATTAGCTACATCTTGCTAAGTAAAAGTTAAAACAGAAACATAGAACAATTAGCAAGTGTTCCATTGAGTCAAAAATTAAAGAGCAGAAACATTTCTAGGATGAACATATTCACTAAAAGTATAGAAAGTGGAGTTTTTTTTATCCGAACAGAAAGACTGGAAAAGAGAGGAACTCACGAGAATGTTCATGTATTTGGCATCACCATTAGAATCAGCGAAGTTTGACAGAAAATCTTTCGCTAGATCTGTAAAATGAGAGAAAATTAATGACACTGTAGAATAATTGTGTTAAAATGAAATTACTTGATGCAGTCTAATTCCTACACAACAACGAGTGCGCGCATGTGTGTGTGAAAGAGAAAGAGAAGGAGGGAGAGGTGTTACCTTTGTCGCGGTTGAAGTCAAGGTCATTCATGGTGTTTGGAATGGATTGGATAGAGGCAGAGAGAGAGACAAGTGAGAGCGCAATTGGTAAGAGTGAGGGTTTGAGGATGATGATGCTGGGTTTGGGGGAAATTGATAGAGAGGCGAGCAACTTTTGGCGCCAAAATTGTGGAGATATTTTGGCGGGAAAATAACTGAGCTAGGTTATGTTAAGGCTGTACGTCGACCCGGAATAAAATGGGCACCGGAAATGATGGTGATTACTAGAGTGGGTGCGTTTGGTATGAAAGATATGGACTCATTGATATTTAAAAAATTCCGACAAGTTTATCAATATTTATATTTTTATTTTATTTTATTCAAAATTTTAATTTTTTGTTTTCCAAATACATATAAGTTAAGTGAGATACAAGTTAGTGATGCATCATAAAAATTAACTAATTGGTTAAAATTAAGGAATGTAACTGTAATTACAACATTAAATTAATAATTAACTCATTCAATTAACTAAAAAAAATCTCCTAAAAGACGGTATAATGTTGCTAATTCAAATTTTTTAAAATATTCATCTTCCTAATCAATTTACAGTTGCAATCTTCTTCTTCTTCTTCTTCTCATATCCATCTGGTGCGATTTTTCTTATTAAGTTACCCACATTTTTTTCTTGAGCTATTTACAATGCTTTCTTCTTCAGCTTCTCATATCCATCTGGTGCGATTTTTCTTATTCTTTTTTCTTGGTGCGATTTTTCTTCTTCAACTATTTGCAAAGCTTCTGATTGTTGATTGCAGAGGAAATTGCAAAGCTTTTCCTTGCTTGTACGGACAACCATTTGTATCGCTAGTGCCCAATGCTTCTTGGAATGCTGCGATGAATCAGATCTTGAAATTTTGAGTGGTGTTATCTGGAGGCCAAATTCTTGGATGGCATAATGTTATTTCTGAAACTTTTAGTTGGATCAACATTGAGAATTTTACGTCAATCTAATTATTATGAATTTTTCTCTTTTTTTTCGATCTATTTCTGTATGTATGGATGGTAGATTACTTGCAGACTCATTGTAATGGAAGCACAATGTATTTCTAGATACATGTTTATTAACTGAAGATACATAATTTAGCTTAGTTTATATGCATGTTGCATGTTCACATTCTTGTATCTAGATGCCCTATATTTTTTTTTTAATATTTATCTCTTTTATAAATATGTATAGCGTTAGAAGGATTATGTATGTATCTCTTTTAAAATATCTATCTCTGCACTTGATAGATATTTGTATTATGTATCTCTTATACTTTTCTATTTCAAAATTTCTTTTTTTATGTTGATACATCGCGTCTTACCATGATACGTTTTTAACGAATAACCATTTTTTGTATCTATTTTTCAAGATATGAAATATGTAATCGATGAGATTCCACAACATTCACTAAGGTTTGACAACTCGTGCAATGCCAAGTTTAAAAAAGATTTTGAAGAAATTTTATCAAAAGAAGTAATTGAAATGTTATGTGAGAATGAAGTTTTAAAAGCGAAGAAAAAATATTGACGGAATACATATATAGGCCCCTAAACTATTTCACTTTTCCCGTATAGGCACCTCAATTAAGTCAGGTATCTATTGAACCATTTACTCCTTCATAAATGGTTTCAATTGAGCCCAATTTGCTGACGTGGCAAAAAATGTGAATTGAGTGTAATACACACGCTGATGATGTGACAAAGTGGCGAATTAAATAACGACACATGGCATTTAACTTAAAATAATCATAAAAACAATTTTCTAACATAATTAAATCTATTTTTTTTTTAAAAAAATATCATTAATACACCCCCTCCCCCCACTGCAGCCTACCCCATCTTCCCCCCACTCCCCCTCTTTCCTTCCAAACACACAGACCCCATTTTCCTTTTCTTCTTCACAATCTCTCTCACACCCACATGACTCTCACAAAACAGGGGTACCAAAACACACACTACACTCACTGATAAACATACACAACACAACAACTCAATTGAGAAGGAAGTAAAAATTTTCAAAAAAGAAAATTGCTTTTTCTTCTTCAGACACACAAACGCGATTTCAGAGAGAGAGGAGAGGTCATTGTTGAAAACTTCATTTTTCTTTTTTTCTTTTCTTCTTCTTAATGCGCAGCACACACATTGAATCAATTTCTCCATTCATGCACAAATCGCGCACACACACACATTAACTGAAATCCAAAAACATAAGAAAAATAAAAAATCGATCAGAATGGAAAGAAGAAAAGGGTGAGAGGATTCAGTGGATTTCAAGTTGATTTATGAGTTTTTCGGTCAGTTCTGAAGTTTCTCCGGCAAAACTTTTCGCTAGAATTGACTCTAATTCGTCGATTCGGAGGACGTGTGTAATTGAAGATGAAAAAAAAAGTCAACTAGTGTGACTATCTTCTTCACGATGCATTTGTTCCATCGACTTTTAAAGATCAAGAAGACGCATTGATAGCCATGATGAAAAAAAGCACCAATCGCTAAACAAAATCTAATTGATAGCATATGTTTTCTAACTTTTCATACCTATTTCATCATTAATTTAATGTCTAAAATACAAATTTGTAATTAATCATGGAGAGAAAAATGAAAAAGGAGAGAAAGATGAAAAAGGAAAATGGAGAAGAAGAAGAGTAGCAGAATATAATAAAGAAAAAGAAGGAGAGAAATTATTTTTTAAAAATAAAAAATCATGAGAAAGGAGAAAATAAAGAAAAATAAAAAAGATAAAGAGATTTTTTTTAAAAAAGTTAAAATTTAATGTTTCACGCTCTCAAATAGCGTGCAGTGCACGCACTATGCTAAATCAGCGCCATGTCAGCAAATTGGGCTTAATTGAAATCATTTGTGAAGGAGTAAAGGGTTCAATAGGTATATGGCCTAATTGAGGTGCCTATACAGAAAAAGTCAAATAGTTGAGGGGCCTGTATATGTATTAAGCCAAAAATATTTTAGTGACAATGAAGAACCCCCGAGACCAAAACAATTTCATACCACCAGAAAAATGATTGTTATTAGTTATGAAGTTATTTCTAGTTTTGAAATTTTGATAAATAATATTTGACGGAATAAAATGTTTGTTATCCTTACATTAAACATATTATTAGATACGTTTAATTATTTTACATTAAGATGATAATACACCAAAATTATATATTAAACTGATTGTTTAAGGAGTTTAATTACTACTATTTAACTTTTTTTGTATACGAGATACATAGTGTTTTTCAACTTTAAACACCGCTCTATTAAATTGTAATGAAATTAACGGTTACTTGAATTTGTCTATTAAAAATATATTTATTTTATAATACAAGGAAATTATTTTCGTAATAAAATATTTGGTATGACATGAAACACATGGTATATTTGAGATACATACATTAATTTACAAGACAAATTTGACTTATAAGACAAATTAACATGTATATGAGAGATACATGCTAACACATTAACAGATACATATAATTTTAACATAAAAAGATAACACATAAAAATAACCCTAAACTTGACACCAAATTATAACTCTGACCTTAAATTTTGATAGTACACAAATATGACCTTTAACTATTCAAAACTGCACATACATGACCTTCGATCCTACATGGCAAAACGCGTGTTTAACATGCAAAACTGGGCGCGTCCAGCTTAAAATCTAAGGGCATAATACATAAATATGACCTAAACTTGACACCAAATTATAACTTTGACCTTAAACTTTGACAGTGCACAAATATGATCTTTAACTATTCAAAACTGCACAAATATGACCTTTAAATGACTTTTCACTATTATTTTTTCATTATTTCCGGCTCAAAGATGAAAATGACATCTAATTTCATTTGTCATTACGGAAAAAGAGCAATATTGAAGATTTATTAATTAGGTGGGTCAACCTTATACGAAAAAATTGTGCGGGTATGTATATATATATTATAAAGCAGAGAGCGAATTTAAGTTATATAATATATCTAAATATAATTTATTTAAATATTAAATTAAATATGAAACTATACTAATAATAAAAAAATTATAGTTTTAATAAAATGTTATTAAATTAATGTTATTAAGGACAGTAGTAGTAGTATATTAAATTAGCGTTATCAAATTAACATTAATAAAATGTTAATAAATTAACGTTATTAAATTAATGCAGGGGTGGACCTACGTGGTTGCCATGAGGTTCAACCGAACCCCCTTGGTAAAAAAATTATGTTGTATATATAAGGTAGAAAATCTATATTTATGTACGTATATTAATGTTTAACCACATGAAACAAGGCACTTAGATAGCCCAGTGGTGTTATTTGCTCTTCTTGGGTGCTTCATTTAGCCTACTGCGCGGTTCGATCCCTGCTAGTGGCTAGTCTTTTTTTTTTTAATTAAAAAAAAACTAGGTTCTGCTATAGAAATAAATAAAAATAATACTAATTAGAATAATAATAATAAGCGGGTTCGATCCCTGCTAGTGGTTGTTTTTTTTTTTTAATAAAAAAAAAA
>NC_061111.1:160508247-160578015 GCF_002878395.1 Capsicum annuum | reverse complement strand
TTCACTATTATTTTTTCATTATTTCCGGCTCAAAGATGAAAATGACATCTAATTTCATTTGTCATTACGGAAAAAGAGCAATATTGAAGATTTATTAATTAGGTGGGTCAACCTTATACGAAAAAATTGTGCGGGTATGTATATATATTATAAAGCAGAGAGCGAATTTAAGTTATATAATATATCTAAATATAATTTATTTAAATATTAAATTAAATATGAAACTATACTAATAATAAAAAAATTATAGTTTTAATGAAATGTTATTAAATTAATGTTATTAAGGACAGTAGTAGTAGTATATTAAATTAGCGTTATCAAATTAACATTAATAAAATATTAATAAATTAACGTTATTAAATTAATGCAGGGGTGGACCTACGTGGTTGCCATGAGGTTCAACCGAACCCCCTTGGTAAAAAAATTATGTTGTATATATAAGGTAGAAAATCTATATTTATGTACGTATATTAATGTTGAACCACATGAAACAAGGCACTTAGATAGCCCAGTGGTGTTATTTGCTCTTCTTGGATGCTTCCTTTAGCCTACTGCGCGGTTCGATCCCTGCTAGTGGCTAGTCTTTTTTTTTTTAATTAAAAAAAAACTAGGTTCTGCTATAGAAATAAATAAAAATAATACTAATTAGAATAATAATAATAAGCGGGTTCGATCCCTGCTAGTGGTTGTTTTTTTTTTTTAATAAAAAAAAAACTAGGTGCTGCTGCTATAGAAATAAATAATAATAATAATAATAATAATAATAACAACAACAACAACAACAACAACAATAACAACAATAAAAATGACGTCGTTTTAACATAAAAAGTAAAACTCTAACAATGCATAAATACGACATTTAACTATTCAAAATTGCACAAATATGACCTCCCTCCAAGTCAGCCCTTTTAACGAGGTGGCACCGTGTGGTTGGATTACCTTTTCACGTAGGCGTGAGTGAAACTCACACATGGGGGTTGCAAAATCTGAGGTCATATTTGTTCAGATTTTGAATAGTTAATGGTCATATTTGTGCACTATCAAAGTATAAGGTCAACGTTATAATTTGGTGTCAAGTTTAAGATCATTTTTATGTGTTATATCTAACATAAAATATTATGTGTCTTTTTTAGCTTCTACACTTGTATATAATGATACACATACATTTATTCATAATGATAGTTTGTATCTCTTGAAAAAATTTAAATTATTTTTAAGAATGAAATTTGATAATTTCATATATATCATGTATCTCGGTTAACTCTTTATACTTTTTATGTGACTTTTTAATCAATTTTTTTTATTATCAAGTAATTCCTCAACATCATTTAAAATTTTGGAATATTTAAGTAATTGAACTTATTAAATAGTCAGTATAGTATATAACTTTGGTGAATCAGCATGTTAATGTAAAACATTTAAACAAATTTGTTAATATGTTTGATGTATGTAAAACAATCATTTTATTCCGATAGATGTTATTCATAAAACTGAAATCCTCTTATTAATAGTTATAATTCTATGAATAAATACATAAAATTGTTATCTCTGCATTTGTGCATTCTAAATACAATTCGGGATACACTAAATTAAGTATATATATGTATCTAGGCATTTGATAGTAACCATC
This sequence comes from Capsicum annuum, assembly GCF_002878395.1. Classification (NCBI taxonomy): domain Eukaryota; kingdom Viridiplantae; phylum Streptophyta; class Magnoliopsida; order Solanales; family Solanaceae; genus Capsicum; species Capsicum annuum. Next base: position 160,576,385 of record NC_061111.1, on the reverse strand, counting down.
TGCAGGTCTTTTTCTTAGCATCTCAACTGCACGTTCTTTCGCTCTCTATGCTTTCTGATAATTAATGTCGACATCAAAAACAACTTTAATAACTTCAATTATGTCTGTTGGTGTGTGTATTCTCTTGTGATTTACTAGTTTTAGAATAGTAAAATTACTAACAAACGCAACTTGAACTTGAACTTGAACTTGTGTGAACACTCAATCTTTCAAAGGACATATGTAAAAGTATTGAGACAACCTTACTTTAAAGAGTTCTGAACTCTTTCGACAAGAGGCCTTAAAAATTCAACTACAATCCACTGAAAAATATTTTAAGACATACCTGCAAACAAACAAAAACACACTAGTTTAGATCAAGATACATATATGCAAATGTATCAATCTTTAATGTAGATGCAACAATCAAGATTATGAGGTTTAAAATTTTTATATCTGTTAACTTCAACAATAATGATATCTGATATCTTTTAACTAAATTAAATTATGTATCCAAATACACACTTGCCAATTAATTATTTATCTCTAACTGCTAAAATCAGAAAAATATGTATCTTCAGGTATAAATTAACATGAGATACAACAGATACATAAATCATAGCATGAGATACGTAATTCTTAACATGTTATATGTTGGATAAACTTTTTCTCGAATAATTTTAGCATTCTAAGTGTAACGCCCCAAAACCTGGTCCCGAGACGTCACATGGTGCTCAAGACTACGAGTAGCCTTAAGCTAACCCTGTCTGCCTTTTACTAAGTCTGAATCTCATATTAAGAAAAATACAGACATAAAAGTCATACTAAATGCGGAAACTGTCTGAATATAATATTTGAAAATAATGTCTGAAACCTCAATACTGAATAATCTGAATCAAAACTAACAGTCTGACAAGCCTCTACTTCTAATATCTAGAGAGTCGCTGGGACAAACCCCCAGCTGACTCGAACTATCTGAAGTACTGAATCATCAAAAGTCCTAACCTGAGAATAAACTGAATAACTAAAACCCCAAACTATGAGGACTCATCAACTGTTGGGATGTAGATGGAGATGCTCGAAATCAGTCACGCTGCTGAAACTGAGCACCTGAACCTACATTATGAGACAATGTAACACATATAAGTATATTTGGATCAATACTTTGAGGATATACTGAGTATATGAGGGTGAAATGCATAAGTAAAACATCATCTCATCATCATAATTTGTAAAACAATGGATGCTAAATGTAAATGACTCACATGAGCTGGAATATCTGAAGAAAACTGAAATCTAAAATAATAAGAAGCAAATCATACTTTATAAATCTAGTGACTCTTAACATTTAGTTCTGAAAGTTGTACTAATGTCCTTTCTGTAAATTATACTATTTAAGTGTAGAAGAGCTCACTTCTATATCTGAAATTTGAAAGATGGAATCTGTAAATAATATCTTTCTGTAAAGCATAATTGAATAAAGTTGTGAGTCTCTACACTTAATTTTCTAAAAGCTTTTCTACTATTCTTTTATGAAATCTGTAATCTGTAGGAAAAAAAATACTTTAAAAACTATTTGGAAAGTCCTTACTGTTAGGGAGGTTCTTCTAACCGATATAAACCATGTGAGCTAACATAGAGTCCAACGTCTTGTTCCCTTATGGGGAAAACCTCATGATGGGGAGAGGTGTCATACTCTTGCAAATGAGTATAACCTGAGCTACGTGATCACATCTGTAACTGTCATCTATATAGAAATGGGAATAATCTGATAATCTGTACCTACGTTGGCTACGTAGTTCTATGAAAGATAGGGCACGCTAATCCCACACTTCCCGCTCGATGCTAAATACTACTCCCTTTAATTTGTATGCTTATTCTATTGGAAATCCACTTTAAAAGTTAGCATAAGGGTTATCACGAAACCAATTATACTTTTATCTGAGTCATTCTATAAATAAAGTTAATCTAAATTCTGTAATTTGAGATAAGTCTGTAAAGTGGATTCCAAATCCTATCTGAGGATTAAAAGATTAAAATTTTATTGAAAATCTGTAAATAATCTGATCATAGGATGCTTAAAGCATCGTCTTTCTTGAAATCTAAACATATAAACTTGGGCTTGATAATCCATGCATCAAGTTCGTGTCAAAATATTATAATAATCATGCTTGATAATGAAAACAATGATAATTCATCTCAAAATCTAGAATTTACTGCAATAGGCATGAAAAATATGAAAATAAACATGCAATTCATCTTCAAAATTTCTCAAAAATCAGAATTGACCAAAGTGCCCCTTTTTTAAACTTTAACCAGAATTAGAAAAGGGAACAAAAATCCCGATTTAACATGCCACCGCGACGCACCACTATCGCGGTGGCTCACTGGAAATAGGACAATTGGGAACTGGAAGTTCTCCGCGACGCAAAGCTATCGCGGTGAACCTTTGGAATGTCATTTAGGCGATCAACGCGATGCGGTACAATCGTGTTGACCTACTGAAATTGGGAATTTACCCTTCACCGCGATGTGGTGGTTGCTTGAATAGCACACTGTCAACACTAAAAATGTCATAACTCCTTAATCGAGTATCGGATTTGAGCAAAATTGATATCGATGAAAAGCTTATTCAATTTCCTACATAATGAAGGGTTTAAATCTGGAAAATACTAATCGTAACAAAAGATATTTATTTTTTTAAAGCTAATCCTTGACATTCTAGGAGTAAAATTAAGCTAGGAAAAATACGGGGTATTACAATATCTCCCCCCTGGGAACATTTGTCCTCGAATGTGGCTAGTTAAGCTGAAAATACTGAGGAATCTGAGGCTATAAGCTATCATGCACAACTGAAATAAACTATATGACTGAATCTCAAACGTAATGTGCTACTGAGCTGATCTGGGAGTGCATGATTTTATATGTAAAGAGTTATGTGGCTGAATCTGAGACTGGAAAAGAACTGTATAAAGAAAGACTATTACCTTCGGTTGAATCTGAGTTCGTGGAGAAGATATGAGGATACTTGGTACTCATGTCTGCTTCTGCTTCCTAAGTAACACCCTCAACTAACTAATTTCGCCACAGAACTTTGACCAAGGGAACTTCTTTATTCCTTAGCCTACAGATTTGATGATCAAGAATCTCTGCTGGAACTTCTTCATATGAAAGACTATTCTAAATATCTGTACTTTCTAGAGGAGCTATAACGGTTGAATCGTCTATGCACTTCTTCAACAAGTACAATGGAACACTGGATGAACTGAGGACAAGTCTGTGGGTAGCTCAAGCTCATATGCTACCTTTCCAACACGACTCAAAATTCGGAAGGGACCTACATATCGGGGACTAAGCTTCCCCTTTTTTGCCAAACCTCTTCACCCTCTTCATGGGTGAAACTTTCAAATACACAAGGTCATCGACCTCAAACTCAAGATCTCATCTTCTTACGTCTGCATAAGATTTCTGACGACTTTGAGTTGCTTTTAATCTTTCTTTAATCAACTGAACTTTCTCCATGGCTTCAAACACCATGTCTGGCCTAATCAAAGCGGCCTCACCCATTTCGAACTAACCAACTAGCGATCTACTTCTTTGCCCATAAAGAGCCTCAAACGGATCCATCTGAATACTAGCATGATAACTGTTATTATAAGCGAACTCAATCAATGGTAAATGCTTATCCCAACTACCTTTGAAATCAAGAACACATGCCCTCAACATATCCTCTATGGTCTGAATGGTCCTCTCTGCTTGACCATCTATCTACGGATGGAAAGCTGAATTAAAATGAACTTGGGTACCAAGACCCTTCTGAAAGACTCTCCAAAACTGAGTACCCCTATCTGAGATGATCAACAAAGAAACTTCATGCAATTTAACTAACTCTCTGATATACAACTTGGCATAATCTTCAGCTATGTAAAACATGTGAACTGGCAAGAGATGTACTGACTTAGTCATTCTGTCTACAATAACCCAAATCAAATCATGCTGACGACGCGAATGGGGTAAACCAGTCACAAAATCCATATTCACCACTTCCCACTTCCAAGTGGGATACCAAACTCTTACAACGTATCACCAGGTCTTTGGTGCTCTACCTTAAACTGTTGATAAGTTGCACACTTTGACACGAACTCCACTATATCTTTCTTCATACCACTCCACTAATAGATTTTTTGCAAGTTGCGGTAGATCTTGGTAGCACGTGGATAAATGAAATAATGCGCACCATGCGCTTCTATCATAATATGCTACCTCAAATCATCAACACATGGCACACACAATCTACTCTGGTACCTCAATACCCCATCTCCCCCTTGGGAGAAAACCTCTACTGTTTGGTCTTTAACTGACTCCTTCAGTTTGACCAAACTAGGATCCTTATCTTGTTTCTCTTTTACTTCCGAAACTAGAAAAGATTCAAAACTACTCTGATCCCAAACATTCCCTTCAGCTGAATCAACCAACCTCACACCCAATCTAGCTAACCGATGTACTTCTCGAAATAACTCTTTCTTATCATTCTCCACATGAGCAACACTTTCCATGGACAACCTACTAAGGGCATCTGCCACTACATTGGCCTTGCCCGGATGATAAAACACACTCATATCATAATCTTTCAACAATTCCAACCATATTCTCTGCCGAAGATTCTACTCTCTCTAAGTAAACACATATTGCAAACTTTTGTGATCCATAAACACGTAAACATGCACCCCATATAAATAATGTCTTCAGATTTTCAAAGCAAACACAACAACAGCTTACTCAAGATCATAGGTCGGGTAATTCTTTCTATGAGGCTTAAGCTATCTAGAGGCGTAGGCTATAACCTTACCTTTCTGCATCAACACACAACCCAAACCAATTCTAGAGGCATCACAATACACCACACAACTATTTGTACCATCAGGTAATGCTAAAACTGGTGTTGAAGTAAGTCGAGTCTTCAACTCCTGAAAACTCTTATCGTAGGAATCTGACCATTAAAACTTAACTTTCTTCTGGGTTAATCTAGATATCGGAGATGCAATAGATGAGAAACCTCAACAAAACGTCTATAATAGCCAGCTAAACCCAAGAAACTTCTGATGTCTGACGGAGAGATAGGTCTAGGACAATTTCCTGTGGCTTTTGTTTTTTGGGGATTAACTCTAATACCCTCACTGGAAATAATATGACCAAGGAAAGCTACTGAACTTAACCAAAATTCACATTTGCTAAATTTGGCGAATAACTTGTGATCTCTAAGAGTTTGCAACACCATTCTAAGATGGTCTGCATGGTCATACTCACTAGAGAGTAGACAAGAATATCATCGATAAAGACTGTGATAAATATGTCTAGATACTATTTGAACACACTATTCATCAAGTTCATGAAAGTTGTTGGGGCATTGGTTAGCCTGAAGGACATGAATAGAAACTCAAAGTGATCATAACCGGTTCTGAAAGCTATATTTGAAATCTCACACTCCCTTACTCTAAGCTGATGATAGCTAGATCTAAGGTCTATCTTTGAAAAATAACTCGCACCTTGGAGTTGATCAAATAAGTTATCAATTCCAGGAAGAGGATATTTGTTTTTGACTGTGACTTTATTTAGCTGATGATAGTCAATGCACATTCGGAAAGAACCATATTTTTTTCGCTCGAATAGGACGGGAGCGCCCCATGGAGAAACATTAGGCCTTATGAAACTTTTATCTTGAAGATCTTTGAGTTGCTCTTTTAACTATTTAAGCTAAGCGGGAGCTATATAATAAGGAGGAATAAAAATAGGTTGAATATCTCGGAGAAGGTCAATCCCAAATTCTATTTCCCTATCGGGAGGTACCCCTGGCAAATCTTTGAGAAAAGCATCAGAAAACTCATTGACTACACTTGCTGACTGAACTGTTGGAGTCTCAGACTTAGTATCCTTAACTCGAACTAGATGATAGATACACCCTTTAGAAATCAACCTTCTAGCTTTGAGATAAGATATGAAATGACTCTTGGAAGACACTGAATTACCTTTCCACTCAAAGACTGGCTCATCTGGAAATAGAAACTTCACCACTCGGGTACGACAATCTATGGATGCATAACAGGAATGGAGCTAATATATACCAAGAATAAGGTCAAAGCCAACCATAACTAACTCTATTAAGTCTGCTAATATAATTTTGTGAAAGATAGTGATAAGATACTTTCTATAGATCTGTTTGACAACAACTGACTCACCCATTGGGGCGGAAATTAAGAAGGGCTCCGGGATCTTTTCAGGACTTATTTCAAAATTCACTGCAACTAATGGGGTCACATAAGATAAACTTGACCCAGGGTCTAACAACACATAAACATCAAGATGAAAGACATGAAGCATGCCAGTAACAACATCTGGTGAATTCTCCTGCTCCGATGGGATGGTAAAACATAAAACCAATTCTGGCACTGACTACCACCGATACTGGATGATGAACCCTGAGGAGAGACTGGGCAACCTAAATGAGTTGGTGCACTAGTAGCCTGAGTCTGGGGATGAACATCTCTGTTTCCCTGATTAGATGTGGACACTCTCTAATTCCATGACCCAACTTACCACAACTATAACAATTCTTCTGTCCAGCCAAGCACTATCTAGGATGATTCTTAACACACTTAGCACATGAAGGATAACTGGGTCTTTTACTCATACTATTCTGAGATTTGTACATAGAAGACTTACCCCACTCTCCTATCTCGCTCTGGGAATGAGAGCACTAGATGAAGATGGGGCTGGCATAGATGAATGATTCTGATACTGGAAACGATTTCCCCCATGAGACCTTGCCTGTCCATACTCAAACTGCCCTATTCTGGCCTTCTTATTACTTCCATCTCTTCCCTTCAACTTCTCTGCCTCAATTTACTGAGCATGAATCATCAATCTAGTAAGATCCATGTCTATAATAAGCATGGCAGTCTTACACTCCTTGACTACTAAGATAGACACTCCAGTGACAAACTTACTCATACTTTCCCTAGGATTAGCCATCGTATCAGGGGCATACTTAGACAACTAATTGAACTTAAGATAGTACACCTTCAATGTCATTGAGCCCAGCCTCAGGTTCTTAAACTCCTCTATCTTAGCTTCCCTCATCTCATGTGGGAAGAACCTATCTAGAAAAACATCTTGAAATACCTGCCAACATATAGGAGCTGCATTCTCACCTCTACCTTTCTTCCACATAACTGCCCAATCATACTCTACTTCCTTCAATCTATAGCATGCTAACTCTTTACTCTCCTTCTTAGAAACATGCATAATGTGGGTGATCTTATTCACCTTATCTAAATAAAGCTGTGGGTCCTAACCTGCTTTCGACCTAAAGAACTTTGGCGAATTTATTCTCATGAAATCTCTGAATCTGGCTACTGCTAAGTCACTATTCTGCTGAAGTAAGACTGCATCCTGATGGTTTCCCTAAACATTGGCAGTCACAGCTTGGGCCAACGCCTGAAAGGCAGCCCTAAACTCAACATGGGATACATTTTCATTCAGAGGATCGGTGGGTCGGGGTGGCTGGTTATCATTTCTACGGGCATTAGCTCAACGAGGAGGCATATTCAACTATCACGTAAGAGTACAAGTTAAAAGCAGATAGAGATACTGTAAGCACGATAGATCATGAAAGAAAGAGAGAATTTTTAAAAATGTCCCGTAGCCTCTTGCTCATAAATGTGGCACACTTCATACCCATGATCAAGACTTACGTAACGTGACTTGTATGACTCTCTAGGACTCTTATAAACCCTAGGCTTTGATACCAAGTTTGTAACGCCCCAAAACCTGATCTCGAGATGTCACATGGTGCTCAAGACTACGAGTATCCTTAAACTAACCTTGCTGTCTTCTACTAAGTTTGAATCTAATAATAAGGAAAATATAGACATAAAAGTCATACTAAATGCAAAAACTGTCTGAATATAATATTTGAAATGTCTGAAACCTCAATACTGAATAATCTGAATCAAAACTAGCAGTCTGACATGCCTCTACTTCTAATATCTAGAGAGTCACTGGGACAAACCCCCAGCTGACTCGAACTATCTGAAGTACTGAATCATCAAAAGTCCTAACCTGAGAATAAACTGAATAACTAAAACCCCAAACTATGAGGACTCACCAATTGTTGGGATATAGATGAAGATCCTCGAAATCACTCACGCTGCTGAAACTAAGCACCTGAACCTACATTATGAGACAATATAACACATAAACGTATACGTGGATCCGTACTTTGAGGATGTACTGAGTATATGGGGGTAAAATACATAATTAAAACATCATCTTATCATCATAGTTTGTAAAATAATACATGCTAAATGTAAATAACTCACATGAGTCGGAATGTCTGAAGAAAACTAAAATCTAAAATAATAAGAAGCAAATCATACTTTATAAATCTAATAAGTCATAACATTTAGTTCTGAAAGCTGTACTAATGTTCTCTCTATAAATACTATCTAAGTGTAGAAGAGCTCATTTCTATATCTGAAATTTGAAAGCTAAAATCTGTAACTATTATCTTTCTGTAAAGCATAATCTGAATAAAGTTGTGAGTTTCTACACTTAATTTTTTAAAAGCTTTTCTATTATTCTTTTTTGAAATCTGTAGTCTGTAGGAAAAAAAATACTTTAAAAACTATTCTGAAATTCCTTACTGTTAGAGAGGTTCTTTTAACTGACATAAACCATGTGAGCTAACATAAAGTCCAACGTCTTGTCCTCCTATGGGGAAAACCTCATGATGGGGAGAGGTGTCATACTCTTGCCAAGGAGTATAACCTGAGCTAAGTGATCACATCTGTAACTGTCATCCATATAGAAATAGGAATAATCTAATAATCTATACCTACGTTGGCTACGTAGTTCTGTGGAAGATAGGGTACGCTAATTCCACACTTCCCGCTTGGTGCTAAATACTACTCCCTTTAATCTGTATGCTCATTCTGTTGGAAATCTACTTTAAAAGGTAACATAAGGGTTATCATAAAACCAATTATGCTTTTATCTGAGTCATTTTGTAAATAAAGTTAATTTGAATTCTGTAATTTGAGGTAAATCTGTAAAGTGGATTTCAAATCCTATTTGAGGATCATAAAAACAAAACTTTATTGAAAATCTGTAAATAATCTGATCATAGGATGCTTAAGGCATCATCTTTCTTGAAATATCAACATATAAACTTGGGCTTGATAACCCATGCATCAATTTCATGTCAAAACATCATAATAATCATGCTTGATAATGAAAATAATGATAATTTATCTCAAAATCTAAAATTTTCTGCAATTGGCATGAAAATATGAAAATAAACATGCAATTCTTCTTCAAAATTTCTCAAAACTCATAATATTGCAAATATCACTAATGGGTATGAACTCTAATTCAAATTTCATGGATATTTATTCAAAATCATATGAATTTGTAATTAAAACTTGATTTTGGATACAAGGATGGAAGAGGATCCTTGTTCATAAATCCCACATACCTTGGTAGATGATTAGATGAAGAATCTTGAATTATTGATTCCTATTTGAGTTCTTTAAGTTGAGTTCTTGATTATCTTGTCTTGGGAATCCTCAATTTGGAGCTTTCTTGGAGAAACAATGAAGGAATTTGATTTCTTAGAGAAAAAGCTTTGGAGCTCTAGGGTTTTTCTTTGAGAGAGAATGGATGAAAATAAGTATAAAGTGCTTTGAATATGCTAAATTCCTTGTTTTTGATGAATTGGGGCCTTGAGAATTGACCAAAGTGTCCCTTTTTAAACTTTAATCGGAACTGGAAAAGGAAACAAAAATCCCAATTTAACATGCCACAACGACGCGCCACTATCGCGGTGGCTCACTGGAAATAGGACAATTGGGAATTGGAAGTTCTCCGTGACGTGAAGCTATCGCGGTGAACCTTTAGACTGCCATTTAGGCGATCAATACAACGCGGTACAATTGCGTTGGCCTACTGGAAATTGACAACTAGGAAATTACCCTTCTCCGCAACGTGGGGCAATCGCGAAGGTCCACTGATTTTGACAATTGGGAATTTACCCTTCATTGCGACGCGGTGGTTGCTTGAATGGCACACTATCAACACTAAAAATGCCATAACTCCTCAATCGAGTATCGAATTTAGGCGAAATTGGTATCGATGGAAAGCTTATTCAATTTCCTACACAATGGAGGGTTTAAATTTGGAAAATTCTTTTTGTAACGAAAGAGATTTATTTTTTTAAAGTTAATCCTTGACATTCTTGGAGCGAAATTAAGCTAGTAAAAGTACGGGTTATTACACTAAGGTGACAATGTAACACTCAAGATGCATAATGACAGAACATGAGATACATAATAATTTTTAATAATTGAAATGCCAGATACATACCTCTGTTTGTCAGATTTTTTCGCTCTAAAATTGAAAGAATGATCAATGGAATCTCTAAAATTGAAAGAATGATTAATGACATACTTTGCTATTACAACGATTAATTTTTTTCCTTGTATATTTGACCTGCCTTAACATCTGAATTCTTGCAATCTTATTCACCTTAACGTCGATCAAAGACGAAGAATTCGAAATTCAAATTTCGAACTTCTATGTGAAGCTTTCAATCAAACAAATATTTTTTCTGTAGAACCATATACAACGGAATGGCAGCAGATAAGCAGACACATTAACATGACAAAACAAAAAATAAAGTAAGCAGACGATTTTGTGGAGAAGAAAAGAAAATCGTGGGATGAAACGTACCAAGAATTTCGTCGTTGTTGGAGGAAAAAATCAATCTTCGATTGGTAAAGTTAAAATTGGATAAAAAAGATTTATTAGAATGTATCTCAACTTTTAGTACAAATTGATAAAGGTTGGGATATTTATATTTTTTTCAAATTGAAGAGATTTTTTATTAATTTTAGTAACTAAAGTTGTGCTTTTATGAAATTTAGGAAAAGGGATATGGGTTGACTCTTTTCAAAATAGGAAAAAAAAATCTAAATATACAAGATTAGATTGTTTAATGCAAATTATAACAATTTTTTTTAGTTTGCAAGTTATCATAACTTTTATTAAAAAAATTAATTTTCTAAATAATACCACTTAAATAAGGAGAAAACGGATTTTATCTAACAAAAATTAAACATTCTTTCCTTAGAAATACATGACAGTTAATAAGAGATATCAATTTCACCCCAAATCTCTCTTTAAACCTTTTTTTCTCTCTCTTTTAATACAAATGTATTTCTTTGTATCTTCTTCAACAACTTTTATTTTTTTTTCTATAAAATTTATATAATTTTTCAATCAAAATCTTTCATAAAATTTTGTTGTTTTAGTCGAGATTTTTGACCATAGCAGTTTGAGTATTTTATGTGAAAATTAAATTCTTGAATTTGTAAATATAAAAAATGTGTCGTGCAATATGGATTGTAATAATTTGCATTCAATCATGATATATTATGGAGGGAGATGAGACGCCACAAGTATGTTATCTTATTTAACTATTTCATATTTTGCATTCAATCTTTTTTTTTTTAAAATATGTAATATTTGATTATTGATTAAGAAAAAACATTCAGGAAAAATATAATTATTTTTTAATTTATTTTCAATTGTGTGATGTTAACATTCTGATTTTTCAAAAATATGTGGTGGAAAGACACAAAAAATATTTTTTTTCATCATTAATAGTGTATGATTATTGGTTGTTAAGTGTGTTCATTTTTGTTAGTATGTTTGACATATTTTTTTATTATGATGAAAATTTTATAGTCCATGTTTTAAGTATTAATCTTGATTATGAATGTAGGTAAGAACATCAAATAAATTTTTGCATTCCATAATTTATGGAACTAAAAGATTCATTATTTGTTCGCGAAGTAGAAAATGCAATTGTGAAGGATTTCAATTTGATGAAATACCATGTTCTCATGCTATGATGTTATTATGTATAGAAATCAACTTGACGAAAACTATTAATCACCGTATTATATCAATATAAAATTTCGGGATGCTTATGCCATACCAGTTGAACCTCTTCCTTGTGAAAGTACGTAGAAGATACCATGGGAAGTGTTGGATGAAATTGTACTGCAATCAGATTCAAAGAGGCCTCCCAGAAGGCCATGTCGTGAAAAAAATGAAAAGCACCAAATGGAGACAAGTGTAAAAGATCAAAGGTGACGTGTAGTAGATGTCATCGAGAGGACATCATAAGACAATATGCCACAAAGATGCACCTCCAGCTTAAGTTGAAATCTGTATTTTCTATTTTATTCTAGTGTTAACATATTTCTTTTTGTAAATGCTTTATGTTCTTGGATATTGATTTTACTAATATCAATTATATATCATTTTTGGAAAATTATTTCTCATATTGTTCACAACTTATAGTGAATAATATTCAGAGATCGTATATATACTTTTAAGTCATACATGGTGATGGAATTTATTTTTACTTTATGATGATGTTGTTTTGTAATCAAAGTATTTTGGAATGAAAGTGTATATTTGTGTTATGCACACAATGAGTGAGATATAGTCCGCATATTAATTTGAATGAATTTATTGATTGAGATTATCTCCTATTTCATGTTTGACTCTTTTTCATTTGAATAATTGATTAATGGTACTTATATTATGCAGTATAACATAGAGTACTCCCTAAAATAGTTTAACATTCTATTATATAAGCCAGTAGCTCCATTTTATCAACAAACAGATTAAGCTATTAAATGATCTAACTAATGTAAAAAAATTGATAGCAGTGACACATTTGACATATTTCAAAGGAGGCACATTACTATGACTTTTAATTGAATATGGTAAACAATATCTTATGTATGCAAAATTCATACATAAGAATATATTAAAGAGCATTACAATATCTTATATATGCAAAATTACTGGTAAACAATATATGTTAATTGAATATCGAAAACATAAAATTATCATTTAAAATAAAATAGTACAAATTTATTAGTGTGGCAAAAGAATATATTAGTTTAACAAAACGTATACAATAATGAATATCAACTTAATAAGATATTTTTAATATAAAATACTCAATGATATAGGTATCAATGATAGCGACCATGATATAAATCAAAAAACATTCACAAATTTTTTTGAATTTTTTCTTGTCATCCTTCTTATTAATAACTTTGTCAACTGTCACATTGGACTTGAACCTTATTATTCTAATAGATTCATGATTTTCAATTTTTAATTTCTTTATTTTGTGAGCTGAAATTTCTTCTTCAAAATCGGAATTGGATATTTATTCAATGACCATATTTTTTCTCTTATAACTCCTCTCACCTTGTGAAATAATAACTTTATTGGACATTACCTCCCTTCGCATATTCATGTGCGACTGCTTCAAAGGTGAAATATTTTTTGAAAAATCGATTTTGTTTGACAAAACTTCTCTTTAGTTGTTCAAAATTGAATCACCTTGAAGCACATTTTCTTCTTGTTCTTCGATAATGGAGATGGGGTAAAACATCCAAACTCAAAGAAAGGTCTAGAAAGTACAATCAGACTATTTTCATCTAATAATATAGGGCTCTTCCTAGTTAGAGTGGAGTCAAATTTACATTTTACAGACATGATTAAAAAAAAAAAATCCTAAGTTGAGTCGATTTTGTGACCCAAAGCTACATCAAATGAAGAGAAAATAAAGTTCATACGCAAAAGCAAGAAAGTTCTATAAAAAAGAAGAGAAAACTAATTTAAGAAAAAGAGAGTATATCAATGGTGAAAGAATATTTTTTACCAATAAAGTAAATATAGAGAATTGTGTAAACGTTGAAAAGGTGAAAAAATATATTTTACAGAAAAGTCAAAAAACGTGTATTAATGTAGAAAATATTTTTACCAAATTTTACTTCTTAATTTAATAACAGATTTTGTAACTTAATTGATAATTTGTTTTAAAAAATATAAATACAAATAATTATTGAAAGCAACAATTATTTCTATCATAATTACCAAAAGAGTTAATGAGGAGAGATAGATATTAAAGGCTAAAATTTAGGAGATATTTAACTAATAATTATGAAAAAATTAAAATTAAAAAATAAATTTTAGAAAGTTGCTATAACTTGCATTTATTTCATTAATTCAATAATTGTGAAAAAGTGTTATTATAACTTACAATAAACAATCTAATAAGTATATGCAAGATAATTTTTCACTTCAAAATAATTGATCCATGTTTGGTCCATTGAATATTCATAATCAGTCGGCCCAAACAAATTTCATATTATGGTTATTTCATAATTTAAGTCAATTTGACCCAGATAGTTCAAAGATAGTTCATATTTCATATTGATACAATCCACATACCATATCGATACAGTTCGTAAAAAAAAAAATAGAGCAGCAAATATATGGGTTACATTGTATTATTATTATATAAAATATATATTTTTAATATGATGTGCATAGAATTTGTATCATTATTTTTTCTGTATATATATATATATAAGATATGTATCAAATTTGTATCAGTTTTGTTACAAAGCTAACAACAAATGGCTAGAAAATAAAATTAAAATTCTGTGATCATTTTCGTGTCAATAATTTCATCCGAAGTTCTATTTTTGTCCTTTACCCTTTAAAAAAAAATAGACAGATCAAATTGGGTTGAGTTAACAAAGGAGAGTTATCGACCTATTTTAAAATTACTTGGCCTAAATGGATTGGACTAAAATGTGGGTCATGATCCAACTTGTCCAATTCATTTTAGTTGTTTTATAATTTTTTAGTAACTTATAGAATTGTCTTTTTTACCTTCTTATGCCTATATAATTAAATAAAATAGAAATAATTACATCAAGGGAATAATAAAAGACACTATTATCCTAAATGATACGACTATTTTATTATGGATTGTAGCCTACTTTTGTCTGTTAATGGTGATGGTGGAGCTTTGACCGGAGTTTGGTGGCGATGACTTGTACGCAGTGACGAAGGATAGAAGAGGTAAGTAGATAAAGTTGTTGTTTGGTTATGGTGTTTTTCCTATTATTTGCATTTTGGTGGATGACCGGTGCTTTTCCGGTTGTTTGGTGGCTGATTTGATAGGGAATGACTGGTTTGACGGTGGTCTGTTGATGATGATTCACCGAAGAAGAGGAGGTGAAGTTTTTAATGTTGTATTAAAGTTGTATTAAACATAAAGAGTCATTGTAATACAATTCGAATCCACTATTATACATTTTTATAAATTTAAAAGTTGTTATTTTATAACAAATATTATACATTTCTAATAACATAAACTGATTTTAATTATAATGGAATGTTTCAAATTCACATATAATACTTATAATACATGTGTATAAAAATATTTTTAGTTCTACATATATTCACCATGTATATTGAAATACATCTTCAATACGTATAATATATTGAATTCAAAATGTATTAAAATTGTTGTTTATTTTTTCTTTTATTAATGGTTTTAAAACTGTGTTTAAAATTGCATTATATATGTATTTAGCTATTTTGGTAAAAAAAGAGAGTTAGGCTATCAGTTGTGCGAATAAAAATGTACTATAATTCGTAAATAAAGTTATATATTTATACTAATTATGTAAATGCCCCTAAAAAATATTCTTTTAAAAAATATTTTGATAAAATTTCTTATGAGTCAATTTGGGATACACAACAATACTATTTTTAATGGGCTAAAACATGAAAAATTAAAATAATAAAGCTAAATTTACACATATATATATATATATATATATATATATATATATATATATATCTATATCTATATATATATCTTAAGTTACAATTATTACATAATCCCATTTGACAAAACTAATTACAAATATTTCATTTTTATATTTTCTCCCTACAAAATCCTTATACGTAGCAAAACATCTCCTATAGATCGGTTAATGCTCCATAATATATGTCTAAAATCAAGCTAGCGTTATTTGGCGGTTTTAGGATTTTAAATTTCAAATTTCAAACGATATCTCATCAGATTGCTTAACTTCATCATTTTCTTCAATTTATTTTAGAGGTTTTTTTTTTCAACTTTACCAAATAAAAAATCTACAGTTTGCTTTATTGCATGTGCTTAATTCTCAAAATCTAAGCATTGTAATGGAGTCTGGTCCGAGCTTTGGTTTAGGACTTAGTCAATTCGATGTTAAAGAACAAACACATTTCATTTTTGGATTTGTTCCTGTAACATTCAATAATGAGGATCCCAATTTCTTAGAAAACTGATCCAAACACCATAACGATCCAGCCAAGATGAAGAAGTTGAGGAAAGTTGCTCATACAAGTTCTAGAAAGCCCGTTGCGAAATATTCAAGTAAGAAATAAAGTGGAAAATCAGCACAACCGTGACTTCTAAAGGTTTTGTGGTTTGTTTTTAATCTGCGTTTTTTCTTGATTTTATGCATTCTAATACATTTTTATACATAACTATGTTGTGTAATAAGGATTAAGTGATATTTTTTATGAGATCTGCTGTTATTTCTATTCCATATTCGTTAATATGCAATGTATATGGTTGACCGATTCTGTTATTATAAATGCAAGGGTTATGCATGAGGTTTGTCAGTGGTGTGCATTGTGTATCACTTGAAATATTCTGATCTTATACATTTAAGGGTTATGTATAATAGTTGTATGAGATTTACAATCTATATGGTTTGACCCATTTTTAGATATTTTTCATGCAAGTTTGTTCACCTTATACTTAGGCGCATGTTGTGTATAAGACTGATTTACTCTAGATATTTTTTACCTTATACATTCCATGTTACCTTTTTATGTATAAGACTATGGTTTACTGCAACTACTTTTTACCTTATATATTCTAGGTTGCCTTTTTATATATAGGATTATGTTTCTTCTGTAGTGACGCCTTACCTTATACATAAGTATGTTAAGTATAAGACGATGATTAACTGCAGTTATGTTTTAAATTATACATTAGAGGTTATTATATTATAGTCAAATTTATAGACAAGTATGTTTTTTAATTGTCAGTATAAGCTAAAGTTTTGGTGTTAGATTTTAATAAGGTTGGAATTCAATGTTATTATTTCAAGGGATGAAATATTGTATTGACAAAGTTCCAAAGCATCCTTTTCATATTGATACTACATGTAAGCAGGATTTAGAGAAGAATAAAGGCTTATTTGGGGGAAGAAATACTTAAGTTATTTCATAATACAATCTTCAGTGTATTTCTCAATATGCCTTAATGCAACTGGATTGGCCAAATGTCCAAATACCTTTTGATGTTTGAGATACAACACGATAAACAGGATGAAATTCATGTTTACGTACATGGTACTATTCTAAAATTTATTATGCTTGAATTTGCTATAATTATCGATCTGAGATATACCGATAATATCGATGATCATCTATATACTACACTGCCCACATCTATCCTAATGTCGAAGTATTTTTCCCATACAAAAACTGGAATATCTAAGTTTGCATTGGTTCAACGTGTCAAAATGAAAAACTTCGACAACACTCAAGATGCGTTGAATATGGTGATATTATACTTCATTCATACATTCTTGTTTTCTTAATCGCGTGATGCAACAGTTAGTATAGCTCACTTTCAGATGGTGGAGGACAGGCATTACGAATAATTCTCATGGGAGAAGAGTTCATTTGAGAAGTTGATCTCTACGTGGAGACATAATTTCTTATCAAAAAATAGTTATACTTGTTGGGAGGACTGCCACACTTACTGAATGTGTGGATGTTTGAGTGTTGTTCTGAAGTTGATAAAAAGATCGTTGTACGTCAGAGCAACGTAATGTAACGACCAACTTTTTGATGAAATATGTGAAATGTGTACTTTTTGTGTGATTTGACTATTTTACCTCTCCTAGTAGTTGTATTCTGGTATTTTTTAAGTGTGGGGTGATTGACATGATTTTCAATATATTTTGATACTATTTATGTGATATTGTGATTTTTGGAGGCTTCGAGGGCCTTATTTTGGACTTATGTGGTAAATTTTGATTTGTGTGACGGATGACTAAGCTGACTGCGCTAACAGATTTGGAACATCAATTTTAGGGGGGTAACATGTTCGATTGGATTTTATGACTTTTAAATCTCATTTTGATCCTCGATTTAAAAAATTGTGATTTTGGATTTTGAGGGTCACCTCTGTGAAAAAAATGTCTTTTTAAAAATCCAACTTCGTCAATGCGTCCGTAACATCAAATTTAGTGAGGTTACATAGTCATTTGCGTAAATCAAATTCTGAATGAATCCCGGGTACTCCATCGAAGTCCGTCTGGGACTTAAAAATCTTGTGCACCAAGTTAACTGGTGCACAAAGGGTAAAATGCATGTGGTGAATATGAATTATAATTTTAAGGGTAAAATGCATTTGTCAAGTGCGATTTATGCCCTTTTGTGCCAGGTAACCTTTTGCAGTATAAAAGGCCCTTTTCCCCGATTTTAGCTCATTTTCACCTTGCCTCTTGAGAGTTAAACCCTAAAATAGTGTGATAGCTTAAAAGTGAAGCTTGTGGGTGCTTTGGGAAGTTAGATTAACATCTATTTCTTGATTCTATTGCAGATTTAAGGCGAGATTTCATCCTTTTCTTACTCCAATTCTTGATTAATTTCTCAAAATCTCAAAAATCTTAATTATTGATTTATACCCAAATTTCACTCCTTTTCACTAGACTAATGTTCATAATCCTATAAGTACTAATTTTTCATCAATCTCATCTTCAAACAACTTTGATTTTTGATTTTAACACAGATTTCAAAGATTTTACTCGGTAAAGCTCAAAAATAATTTTTCTTCGATTTGAACCTCATTTTTTACTCGATTTGACTTGAGTTTTTAGCTGTAGATTTCTAAAATTACAATTAACACATTTTATAATAAAGTTGTTATTTTTCTCTTTTTTTTCGAAAACCTATTTCGGAATTCTATTTGACCCTGAGCCAAAAATTGGCAATACAGGTATTGTTGGTTTTGTTTTGATGCATAAATTCTATATTTCTTGATTTTAGTTGATTTTAGAATTATTCGTGAGAAATAATGCCGTGCGTCCGAAGTGTAGCGGACCAGTTTCGTCCTTCAAGGTTAGTTATGGCTTAACTCTTTCAAACAGGGCTGAGTAGTAAATAATGGTATAAAATGCATGTTAAGGGTAAAAACTAATCATTAAAAATGACTATCTACATATTGTGCCCATGTGGGGGCCTATTTGTGATGTAATTATTGAAATTGATATATTATGTGATATGTGTGACCTTGTGGGGTCTTCTGTGATATTGACAACCTTGAATATATGTGAATAATTGTATTGTATTGTTGAAAATGTCTAATGTGGTACCATTGGTGCATTAAGATTATATTCATACTTTATTGTCATATGAAACATGTGGAAATTCATGGATGGTGGAAATAGTGAGTGGATATTAGCTCACATGGTCGTGAAAATGTATCATTGTGGTTGGTTGTGGAAATACATCTAATGATTGGTTGTGATCATTACTTCCTCATATCATACCATTCATGAAAATTGGTTCCACCGTGGCAACATTTTGGAAATACTGGCAACACCTTTTTAAAAATCCTCTCCGAGGAATATGTCAGGGAGAAGATATTGTAACACCTTATAAAACTCTTTTCGAGGGATGTGATGAGAAGGAGATATGACTATATGGATATATGGATTGTATATAGGTTAACGACCCCCCATGGGTCCCATGTTGGGAGGCTTGCCTCCGCGGGTGTATACGGAGGTTGTGTGACAGCCTCTTGCATCATCATGATCACATCATCATTATCATTATCATCTTATACATTGTACTTATTTATTGTGTTTTTGTTGTGATTAAATTGCCATATTGACTTGTCGTCATTTATTTATTTTATTTTCCATTAATTGTACCAAACTATCTTGTATATGTATGTTCTCCCTTATTCTACATGTATGTGGTATAATGTATACTTGTGTTTTACCTGATGGCATTATTGCTATATATGTGTTATATATATGTTAGAACTATTAGTGAAAACAGTGTGGCTACCGTTGTGAGACATTTTCTGATTGCAGGTGACGTGCCCTTAGTATATATTTAATATGCATTTTTTTCTACTTTGCTCGATCAGCCTATGATACCTACTAAGTACAAATGGACCGTACTCAACCCTCTATACCCTTCTGGTGTAGTACAAGTTTGAGTGTACCTATGTTGCTTGATTTAGGCGATATCTGGAGCGTTCGAGGTAGTGGTTGACATTTCTGGCATTCGGATGTCTTCTATGACCTTTTTTATAAACTATGTCTATTTTCACTTCAAAGATAGAGTTTCTCTTGTATTTGGATGTCTTATATATTTTCTTGGATTCAAGCTGTAGTAAATACGTTCTTATACTGTTGACACCTGATTATGGGAGTTATCACGACATTATTATGTTTCTTTCCGTACTTTATTATATATTTATGGTTCGGCTTTATTTTAGAAGCCTTACATTGAGGTTGTTTCTATCATTTTACCCTTTGTGTATCGGTTTGAGTGATAGACTTACTTGTCAAGGTTTGCCTAGACAAGTGCCATCATAACCTATGGATTTTGGATTATGAAAAATTGGTATTAGAGCAGCTAGGTTCATTGGTCTCAATGGTGTAAGAATGGGATGTCTAATAGAGTCTCATAGATCGGTACGTGGACACCCGTATATATCTTTGAGAGGATATAGGATGTCTTAAGAAAACTTCTCTCATTTATTCCTTATCGTGTGAAATTTTTGTATACCTTGTGTTCTGAATTGTGTTTCACTCTTTCTGTGCAGATGGTGTTGACTAGGTCCTGCAAGGTCAGAGATGTAGAGCCTATTTCTAAGAGAAAGTTCAGTCGAGAGGGAGAGCCTTGAATCGTGGACTGACTCGAGGGAGGGGATGGGCTCGTGGTTCAGCCCCTTTTAGGAGAAGTGCTAGCAAACTCTCCCCTGAGCCTCGTGTTGAGCAGGTTGAAGGTATGGTTTATACTCTAGTTCTTCAGAGTTCATTTGCCTAGTATTAGTGGGATTGTTGGTAAGTTTGCTGACCTATTTAGAGGATTCTCCTTTGGTTATGTCGAGTGTTCCTCCAGTTCAGAGTGTGGATCCTCTTGTTACACCTACTATTGTTTTCGGTACTCCTCAGACCTCGAGTACTATTACTCCATCAGTGCTGACACCTGACCAGGATTAGGGGTTCAACCTTTATCCATGTTACCTTCTCAGTTGGGATCTGAGCCTGCTAGATTTGCTATGCCTCATCTTGTTGTGATTTTAGCGATGACTCTTAAGGATTAAAAAAGATTTATCCACTTAGGTCCTCTGAGATTCAGTGATTCAGTAAGCGAGGATGACTATAAATTTTTTGATTGACTGCTGAGAGAAGTTACATAACTTGGGTTTGTTTGCATCTCACGGGGTGGCTTATACTACATAGCAGTTGGGAGATGGTGTTAGATATTAGTGGAGATTTTTTGTCGATTGTAGGACTGTCGATGCTTCTGAGTTGTCATGGGATCTGTTTGTTAATATCTTTTTGGAGAGATTTATGCCATACAGTTTGAGAGATCGGATGCGGGATGCATTTGATCATTTGGAGTAGGGCTCTATGACTATTTCATAGTATGAGGCATATTTTAATGCCTTTTCCAAACATTCTATGCTAGTATTTCCACCGAGTTTGAGAAGATTTGAAGTTTGTATAGGGTTTGGATGTCTTCCTTCAGTTGGCTACGTCTCAGATGGTTGTATTTGGAGAATTTTTTTAGAGCATTGTAGATCATGTGAAGATGATAGAGGGCATTCTTTGCGTATCTCAAGAAGGCGCCAAGAAAGTGTGTTATTTTGGTGAGTTTAGAGGTCAGGTTTCTCGTGGTAGAGACTTTAGAGGTTCTCATAGCTATAAGGATAGGCTGGTGCAAGCGACTTTGCAGAGTTCAGGTGGTGGATCTTCTAGTTCAATAATTTAAGGTGTTCGTTTAGGCCCAGTTGTACCTTCTCCTATTGAGTCGGGTCGTAGAGGTTGGTTTGTGTGTGATGAGTTTTGATATTTAGCCAAAGACTGTCCCCACTGTGTGATTAGAGTTACTTTTATTTCAGTTGTGAGGGATAGAGGTGCTACCATAGGTGTGAGGGGTAGAGGTAGTGGAGCTCATGGTGAGGGTTGTGGGGTTACTCAGTCAGTTGGTAGTCGTAGATAGAGTTATATAATACCAGTTAGACCTGAGGCAGAGTCTTCAGACATTGTGATCATAAGTATCATTACCATTTATTTTAAATCTGTATTTGCATTGTTACAAATTGACTTTCTCCTATGTGTCTATGTATTTTACTTCAGGTTTTGATTATTTTAGTGAGCCTCTTGACATGCCTATTCGTGTATCTATCCCGGTAGGTGATTCTTTAGTAGTGGTTCGGCTGCACCAATCTTGTATTGTGACTTTCTCTGGACGTGAGACCTGGGTAGATTTACTTGTGTTATATATGGTTGAATTCGATGTTATTTTGGGTATGGATTGGTTGGCTCCCTATTATGTTCTTAGATTGTTTTGCTAAGATTGTGACTTTAGCTTTGCCGGGTGTGCCGGGGATAGCTTAAAAGGTTGCGCTTGATTCGGTACCCAAAAAGGTCATATATTATGTTCAGGCTCATTGATTGGTTGAGAGAGGATGTTTAACTTATTTGTCTCATATTCATGATACTAGTGCTGTTTCACATCCTTTCTTAGATTTTGTTTGTGTTGTCCGTGAGTTTACGGATGTGTTCCCTACGAATTTGCCTGGTATGGCTCTGGATCATGATATTGATTTTGCTGTTGATGTTGAGCCGGGTACCAAGACCATTTCTATTCCTTCTTATAGGATGGCCCCATTTAAGTTGGAGGAATTAAAGGATCAGTTGCAAGAGTTTTTGGATAAGGGATTTATTTGACCTAGTATATCGTCTTAGGGTGTGCCTGTATTGTTTGTGAAGAAGAAGGATGGGTCTATGAGTATGTCTATTGATTATCGGTGGTTGAACAAGGTGATGGTTAAGAATAAGTATCCTCTTCCTTGCATTGATGATTTATTTGATTAGTTTTTGGGTGCTGTGGTGTTTTCAAAGATTGATTTGAGATGCGGTTATCACCAGTTGAGGATTAGAGTTTCGGATATCCCAAAGATAGCTTTTTAGACTCGATATGGTTATTATGAGTTTTTGGTCATGTCCTTTAATTTGACCAATGCCCCTGCCGTGTTCATGGAGTTGATAAACCTGGTGTTCCCATTGTATCTTGACTTTTTTGTTATTGTATTTATAGATGATATCTTGGTTTATTCTAAAAGTGAGGTTGAGCATGAAGAGCATTTGCGGATTGTTCTTTAGAGGTTGAGGGATGAGAAGTTGTATGCTAAGTTCTCAAAGTATGAGTTCTTGTCGGAGTATATTTTTTCTTGGGTCATGTGGTGACTAAAGAATGTATTATCGTTGATCCATCCAAGATTGTCGCGGTTTGTGATTGGGGTAGACCTACTTCGCACACTGAGATTCGGAGTTTGTTTGCTCAGCAGGCTATTATCGGTATTTTGTTGAAGGTTTCTCTTCTATTACACTCCATTAATTAAGTCGACTCTAAAGAAGATTTCTCTTAGTGGTCCGATGCTCTTGAGGCGAGCTTTCAAAAGCTCAAGGATTTGTTGACTTCAACTCCTATCTTGACTTTGCCTAAGAAGGGTGTGGATTTTACCATCTTTTGTGATGCGTCAGGTGTTGGGTTAGGTATTGTGTTTATGTAGGAGGGTAAGGTGATTGTATATGCGTCTCTTCAGGTGAAGCCTCATGAGAGGAACTATCCTACCCATGATTTGAAGTTGTCCGCAGTTGTTTTTGCTTTGAAGTTATGGGGGCACTATTTGTATGCAGTCCGTTATGAGATTTTCTTGGATCACGATAACCTTCAGTACTTCTTCACCCAACGAGATCTTAATATGAGGCAGTGTCGTTGGCTTGAGTTGCACAAGCATTATGTCTTGACTATTCTCTATCATCCGGGCAAGACTAATGTTATTGTGGATGCCTTGAGCCAGAAGTCGACTAGCATGGGTAGCTTGTAGGGGTGTGCAAAATCGAACCAACCGATAAAAATGTTATTGGTTTGTTGTTATTGGGTTAATGGGTTTTTAATGGTTTTATAAAAAAATTTATTGGGTTATTGGTTCGGTTTGATTTTTTCTTATTGGGTTGTTGGGTAAACCGATAACCCTATAAGAATATATCTATATATATATGTGACTTATTATATATTTCTCTTAATTTTCTTTAATTTTTACAAATTAACAAACCTATTATTTCAATTATACAAACTTTTAATTTCTCCTAACAACGTTTAGTTCAAACTTGAGGATTCTTGTAAATTAACAATGATGTAGGATTTTTGGTGGCAATTAAGATTTGTTTTTTTTCATGTTAGTTACTATTATTTATATTTTATGAGTATTTTCTTATCTGTTAAATCGAAAACCGAACCGTTAAGGAATAAAGACCGATAAATTGAAAACCGATAAAAAATATCTTATTGGTTTGGTTATTGGTTTCGCATATTTAAAAACTAAAAATCGATAAACCGAACAGATAATATATAAAACCAAACCTAACCAACCAATGCATACCCCTAGTAGCTTGGTGCATCTTTTGCATAGGATAGGCCTTTGATCTTAGTTGTTCAGTCATTATCTAATCAGATGGTGAGGCTTGATATTTTGATCCCTAAGTATGTTTTGGCATTTGTGGAGGCTAGGTCTTCCTTGATGGAGTAGATTTGAGCTCACCAATTTGATGATGTGGGATTGAGATCGATTCGAGATAAGGTGTTGAGTGGCGAGGCTAGGGAAGCCTTACTTGATTTAAAGGGTGTTTTGAGGATTGATGGCCGAGTTTGTGTGTCGAGAGTGGGTGATTGATTCTATTTACTAAGATGTACCGTGATTTTACACAACACTACTGGTGGGGCGGTATAAGAAAGATGTCGCGGACTCCGTAGCTCGTTTCCTTTGTTGTCACTAGGTGAAGGCTGAGTGAATGAGACCTGGTGGATTGCTTTCGAGGTTGGCCATTCTCAAGTGGAAATGGGAACGGATCACTATAGACTCCGTGACTATTTTGCCTCGTTTCTCATAGTTTCGATAATGTTTGGGTTATCGCAGATTAATTGACCAAGTCAGCTTATTTCTTTTTAGTTCAGGTTTTCTTCAGTGCCGAGAGGTTTGCCCATATCTACATTTGTGAGATTATGCGTCTGGATGGTGTGCTAGTGTCTATCATTTCAGATCGCATCTCGATATTCACATCTTACTTTTGAAGGACATTTCAAGATAAGTTGGGCGCTCAGGTTAATCTCAGTATAATATTTTACCCCAGGCGAATGGTCAGTCAGAGCAGACTATCCAGGTTTTGGAGGATATGCTTTGTGCTTGTGTGATGGATTTTTGTGGATAGTGGGAGCAATATTTTGCTTTAATTGAGTTTGCTTATAATAACAGCTACCATTCCCGTCTCAATATGGCTCCCTTCGAGGCATTATATGGTAGACGTTTTCGCTCACTAGTTGGTTGGTTTGATGTTTTTGAGGTCAGGCCTTGAGGTACGGACTTTCCTTCGTGAGTCCTTGGATAGAGTCCATATTATTTAGGATAGTTTTCTAGTGGGTCAGAGTAGGAAAAAGTGCTATGCAGACTGTAGGCTTTGTGCCTTGCGATTTGGTGTTGATGATCGTGTTTTCCTTCGAGTTTTCACCCATGAAGGGTGTGATGAAGTTTGAAAAGAGGGGCAAGCTTAGACCCAGGTATATTGGTTCATTTGAGATTCTTCAGATTGTTGGTGATGTGGCCTATGAGTTAGCTTTGCCCCAATATCTAGCGACTATTCATCCAGTTTTTCATCTTTTTATGTTTCATCGTTACATTCCTGATGAGTCTTATGTTATTAGCTAGGAGTCAGTTTAGTTTTGCCATTTGTTGAGGAGCCGATCTCTATTTTGGCTAGGAATGTGAGGCGGTTGCGCTCCAGAATCATCCTTGTGGTTAAGGTCCGGTGAAGACATTGACCTGTAAATGAGGCTACTTGGGAGATCGAATCTGATATGTCCCTAGCTCTTTGTTGAGTCAGGTCTTTCTTTTGCCTTTATTTCGAGGACAAACTAGATTTTTAGTGGTGGATTATGTAACGACCAAATTTTTGATAAAATATATGAAATTTGTGTTTTGTGTGATTTGATTATTTTATCCCTCCCCATAGTTTGATTATGGTATTTTTGGAGTGTGAGGTGATTGACACAGTTACCGATGCATTTTGGTAGTATTTATGCGATATTGTGTTTTTTTAGGCTTCGAAAGCCTTATTTTGGACTTCTATGGTTATCTTTTGATTCATGCAATGGATGACTAAACGGACTGCGCCAATAGATCCAGAACGTCAATTTTAGGGTGGTAACATGTTTGCTTGGATTTTATGGCTTTTACATCTCATTTCGACCATTGGTTTGAAAAATTGTGATTTTGGGTTTCAGGGTCAACTCTGTGAAAATGACGTCTTTTTGAAATTTTGACTTTTCCAATACGTCTGGAACATCTAATTTGGTGGGTTTACATAGTTCATCTGCGTAAATCAGATTCCAAACTAATCCCGAGCACCCTGTTGAAATCCGACTGTAACTTCAAAATTCGGTGCACCAGGTTAACTGGTGCACAAAGGGTAAAATACATGTGGTGAATGCATTTTATGCCTTGAAGGGTAAATCGCATTTGGCAAGTGCGATTTATGCCCTTTTTGTGCCAGGTTACCTTTTGTAGTATAAAAAGGCCCCTTTTACCCAATTTTAGCATTACATCCTCATATCATACTCATTCACGAAATATTGGTATCACCATGGCAACATCTGAGAAATACTGGCAACACATTTTTAAAAACCCTTCCCAAGGGATGTGCCGAGGAAGAGACATTGTAACACCTTATAAAACTCTTCTTAAGGAATGTGACGAGAAGGTGAAATGGATATATGGATTGTATATGGGTTGACGAACCCCCTATGGGTTCCACGCTGGGACGCTTGCCTCTATCGATGTATATAGAGGTTGTGTGACAGCCTCGTGGATGATCATCATCTTATACATTGCACTTTCTTTTGTCATGACCCGAGGCTACTCCCTAGTCTCGACAACGGTGGTTATGGCCACAAGTGGCCACAAGCTAACCCATGAGCTGGTACCTGCTGTGAGCACTGAATAAAAGAACAGAGTACAGATATGCGGAAATGAACTACTAACGCCATAAGGTTTTAAATACTAAAATAATACAACTGAATCCACAAGTCTAAAATATATATAAAAATACTAAAAATCTGACTAATAAGACTGACAAACTATTTGACTATCTGAAATATCTGAAAGCCTCTAAACTGACTGAAAAGAGTGTTGATGGGACAGGCACAACTAACTCCAAACTGTTTAAGTGAAGTGAAATATGGAAAGACTGAAATAACATAACAGGTTCTTGAAACATAAGAACTAACCACTGCTGCTGCTGCTGACTAGCTGAACTGTCCAAGCGCGGTCAGAAAACTAAGTGTCCGAACCTATGATATTAAACATATAGCGCAAATAAAATGTATGCGATCAACACTTTGAATGTACTAGTATATGAGATGTTGTTAGGCTGGAATACATGGGTTTATGTACATGAAGTAAAGACTGACTGAATAGCATGAGATAAATAAATGTAAATGCGTAAAAAACTGTAAAATCTGAGAATGCAAGACCAAGCATCTAACATATTCCGAAATAGTCTTTAATCTAAAATCTGATAACTAAATAACTGATAAACTGTACGTTGTGGTCAAGCAAAACTAAACTGAGAATATACTGAATACTATATTGAGACTGTGGAAGGTATCATCTAACCGACATGCCCCAATTTGAGCTAATCGGGGCCCAACTTGTAACCCCAGTTGGAAGGGTGTTAGTACCGTACCACGAGTACTAACGATGGTTGTGTGGATCTACTAGTATGGTGTACTGAAGGACCAGGGTGTCTAGCCTAAACTGACGGGTGACCCTTGGAAGGAAGTCAAGCCTAAACTGGCGTGTGACTCCTCAGAGGAAGTCAAGCCTTGACTGACGAGTGACTCCTTATATCGTACGCTGGCTATGCAGTTCTAAAATACAGGGACTGCTACTAACGACTCTGCCTAATTGATTGGAATGCCGTCATGCCTGCACTCGCTCGGTGCTAAATTCTACTCCCAACTGAACTGACACTAATTATTTAACCGTTCTAAGTTTAATTGTCTATGATAACTGACTGAACTGATAATGCTCACGATATATCTCAAATCATTATGAATGTACTGAGATTATATCTGAAATCATTCTGAATGTACTGAGACTATATCTATAATCATTCTGAATGTATTGAGACTATATAGCAGCTAATTATCGGGTGTTCATAACCCTCCAACACTGAATGAAATTATCAATAAGGATATATATAGCTTTACAAAACATAATAAGGGATCATTGTTCAATACCTAATCATTGAGACAGTTCATCAAACACTTGAAATTCATGAGCTTATACACGAGAATGATTGAAATATGTGGGAATAGTATAATCATAATACTTAAAACCATAAATTTGTGGCTTAACATGGAATTTTCATCATTCAAACGTGTAAGGGCTACTTTCAACGAACAACACTTGTAAACATCATGTATAATCAAAACTCATAAAAGCTTCATGAAGATAACTCATTGTAAACATGTAAATTCATGATTTAAAACATAAAAATAAATTCTTGGACTCTATGGGTGAAAAAGGCCCATGGATGAACATCACACATTCCTTAAACCCTTAAGCTTGATGGGGACACCCAATCTTTAAAGCTTTCTTGAAATTCTTGGATTGGGAGATGAAATTTCTTGGTTTTCTTGGAAGGAAGAGGATTGAATTTGATGAACTTGCGGAGGGAGAGGGTTTGTATTTAAGAGAAATTTGGAGAATTATGGCAAATACTGCCCTAACTGAAGTTTAATCCTATGTTTTTACGAATTGGGTCGGTGGGGAAAAGACATTATTGCCCTCTAGGTATTAAATTCATAACTGGAATGCCAATTGAAGGACCACCGCGATGCGGTATAGGCCTCATCGCTATACCACTGTGATGCGCCATATTCGCGGTGAGCTGCTGGAATCAAAATCTAAACACGACCCAATCCTCATCTGAAAAATACGAAACTTTCCCAAGACATACTCCTTACACCTCTGAACATGAATTAACTCAAAAACTTACGTGTCGGGGTTGGGAAGGCTACTTTAAAAATCCTCGAAGTTAAAAGGCCAAAAATAAGACTAAGTCCCCAACACTTAGTTATATTTTCAGGTTCTAATCCCTTTATGCATGCACTATGAGCTGAACTGAATTAGGAAAAAGTACGGGGTATTAAAATATCTCCTCTTGGGAATATTCATCCTCGAATGAGACTGATTAAGCTGAGAATACAGAGGAACTGAGATTACATATTGAACATGCATAAATGAAAACATGATTACATAACTGAGTCTGAAACATGATGCATGACTGAACTGATTTGTCAATGCATGCAATGACATGAAGATGATTATATGGCTGGAACTAAGAATGGAAAAGAGATAATCTAAGAAAAACTTTTACCTTAAGCTGAGTCTGAGTTTGCGGAGAAAAGATGAGGGTACTTGGTACGCATATCTTCTTCTGCTTCCCAAGTGGCTCCCTCAATGGACTGATTCCACTAAAGAACTTTGACCAAGGGAACTTCTTTGTTCCTTAGTTTATGAATTTGATGATAAAAAATCTCAACTGGCATTTCTTCGTAAGAAAGGCTATCCTTAACATTTGTAGCCACTAATTGAACTACTACTGCTTAATCACCAATACACTTATTCAATAAAGATACATGGAACACTGAATGCACTGTTGACAAATCTGCGGGCAACTCAAGCTCATAAGCTGTCTTTTCAAAACGGCTTAAGATTCTGTAAGGGCTAACATATTAGTGACTAAGCTTCCCTTTCTTGCCTAACCTTTTCACTTCCTTCATGGGTGTGATTTTTAAATACACCAAATCCCTAACTGCAAACTCAAGATCTCTCCTACACACATCTGCATAGGATTTTTAATGGCTTTGGGCTGTCTTGAGACTCTTCCTTATTAACTAAACTTTCTCCATTGCATCAAACACTGAATCAGGCCCTATCAAAGCAATCTCACTTGCCTCAGACCAACCAATAGGTGATCTACATCTTCTCCCATAAAAAGCCTTAAATAGAGCTATTTTAATACTAGAGTGATAACTGTCGTTGTAGGCAAATTCGATCAAGGGTAAGTGATCATCCCAACTTTCTTTAAAATGAAGAACACACGCCCAAAACATATCCTCTAGGGTATGAATGGTCCTTTCTACCTAACCATCTGTCTGAGAATGAAAAGCTGTACTGAGGTGAACTTGGGTACCAAGACCCTTCTGAAAAGCTTTCCAAAAGTAAGAGGTAAACTGAGTAGCTCTATCTGAAATGATAGACATCGGGATTCCATGCAACCTGACCAACTCTTGAATATAGATCTTGGCGTAATCCTTGCCTGTATAGGAAGTATGAACTGACATGAAATGGGCTGATTTGGTCATTCTGTCTACATAACCCATATTGAGTCATGCTGACGAGTGAACATGGCAACCCTGTTACAAAATCCATGTTCACCTCTTCCCACTTCCAAGTGGGAATGCTAAATTCCTGCATTATGCCGCTAGGCCTCTGGTTCTCAACATTAACCTACTGGAAATTAGGACACTTAGCCACAAACTCTACAATATCCCTATTCATACCGCTCCATCAATA
Source organism: Capsicum annuum (assembly GCF_002878395.1). Classification (NCBI taxonomy): domain Eukaryota; kingdom Viridiplantae; phylum Streptophyta; class Magnoliopsida; order Solanales; family Solanaceae; genus Capsicum; species Capsicum annuum. The sequence continues at coordinate 160,545,442 of NC_061111.1, read as the reverse complement.
GATTTTTCGCAAATCACAGTACATCTTAGTGGCTTCTAGGTGAATAGAGTAACACATACCATACGTTTCTGCAAGATTTCGTTGTCTCAAACCATCTACACACAACACAAACAGTCTACCCTTACATCACAACACACCATCTCCCCATTGGGAGAAAACCTCTACTTTTTGATCTCTAACTGATTTCTTTAACTTAACTAAATTGGGATCCTATCCTGCTTCTCTTTACTTTGGCAACCAATGATGATTCTGAACTATTCTAAACCTAAACACTACCTTTCGCTGAATCCACCAACCAAATGCCTAATTTAGCAAGTTGATGAACCTCCTGAACTAACTTTTTCTTATCATTCTCAAGATGAGCAACACTACCCATAAACAATCTACTAAGGGCGTCTATCACTATATTGGCCTGCTCGAATTATACAACACACTCATATCATAATATTTAAAAAAATTCTAACCACCTTCTCTGATAAAGATTTAAATCTTTATGCGAGTACACATATTGCAAAATTTTGTGATTAGTGAACATATCAACATGAACCTCATAAATATAATGCCTCTAAATTTTTAAGGCGAATACAACAACTGCTAACTCAAGATCATAGGTAGGGTAATTCTTTTCATAGGGTTTAAGCTGTTTAGAGGCATAGGATATGACCTTACCTCTCTACATTAACACACAACCAAGGCCAACTCTGGAAGCATCACAGTAAATAACAAACCCATCTGAACCATTTTGCAAGGTCAAAACTGGGGCTGAGGTGAGTCAAGTCTTCAACTCCTGAAAACTCTTTTCATGAGAATATGACCACTGAAACTTGACTTTATTCTGAGTCAACCGAGGCATGAGGGATGCAATAGATGAAAACCCTTTAACAAACCACTTGTAATAGCCAGCCAAACCCAAGAAACTCCTGATATCTGATAGAGAGATGGGTATGTGCTAGTTTCTCACTACTTTGATCTTTTGAGGGTCAACTCTAATGACATCACTGAAAATAATATGGCCAAGAAAAGCTACCGATCTTAGACACAACTCGCGCTTACTGAATTTGGCGAATACTTGATGGGCTCTAAGAGTCTGTAATACAATTTTGAGATGGTCTGCATGATCATTTTCACTTCGGGAGTAGACAATAATATCATTAATGAAGACTATGACAAATATGTCCAAGTACTGCTTGAACACTCTGTTCATCAAGTGTATGAAAACTATTGGGGCATTTGTTAGTCCAAAAGACATAACTAGAAATTTAAAGTAACCATACCGAGTTTTGAAAATTATTTTTTTTGAATGTCACATTCTCTGACTCTAAGTTGATGATAGCCTGATCTGAGGTCTATCTTAGAGAAATAACTGGCACCCTAAAGTTGGTCGAACAAGTCATCAATCTTGGAGAGTGGATACTTATTCTTGATTGTGACTTTGTTCAACTGACGGTAATCGATGCACATTCTAAGAGAATTGTCTTTCTTACGCATGAAAAAGACTGGAGCGCCCCACGTAGAAATACTAGGTCTGATAAATCCTTTATCTAAAATATCTTTAAAATATTCTTTTAACTATTTTAGCTTAGCTGAAGCCATTCTGTAGGGCAGAATAGATATAGGCTTGGTATAAAAAAGGAGATCTACTTCAAAGTTAATTTCCCTTTCGAGAGGAACTCCGGGGAGATCTTCAGGGAACACATCTAGAAATTCCCTCACTACTGAAACTGACTCGAGACTTGGGGTCACAAAATTTAAGCCTTTGACTCAAACAGGATGGTAAACACACCCTTGGATATCATTTTTCTTGCCTTAAGATAAGAAACAATTTGACCTCTAAGTGCTGAAGTACTACCCCTCCATTTAATAATGGGTTCATTAGGAAACAAAAACTGAATGTCTCTATTTCTACAATCAACTGAGGCATCACATGAGTGGAGCCAATCCATACCGAGAATGACATCTAAATTAGTTATCTCTAACTCTACAAGGTCTACTGAGGTGACTTTTTGGGATATTATGACCGGACAATTCTTGTATACCTGCCTGGCTACATTAGAGACACCTACTAGAGGAGACACTGAGAAGGGTTCTACTTAAGATTTTGGACTAACACTGAAATTAACAACTATATAGGGGGTTACAAAAGAAAGTTAAGCTCCGGGGTCTACTAAAGCTTAGACATGAAAGTGAAACACCTGTAACGTACCGTAACCACATCAAGAGAACTTTCCTGATTTTATCAGAACTAAAGAGAATACAACCTGTTCTGGCACTGACCACTGGTGGCACTAGAAGTGGTACCCTGCTGAGTCTGGCGCCTTGCTGGAGCTGATGATAGATTGGACTGGCCCTACTGGAAAAGTTTTCTTTCCCTATGAGAAACTACTCGACACTCACGAGTCTTATGGCCTGACTTACCACACCCAAAACACACATCACTGCCAGCTCTACACTCACTCTGGTGATTCCTACCATATTTCTGGCAAAGTGAGTTAGTGCGACCATTATTTACACCGCCCTGGGACTTAGAGCCTGGTGCCCTATCCTGATTATCATTTCTGAACTTTGGCACTGGCGCACTAGCTGAAGATGGAGATGGGGATGAAAATTTTTGATTGAACTAAGAATGGTTACCAACTTTTGACCTCATCTGAGAAAATTTAAAGCTACCTGTTCTGGCCCTCTTATTCTCCATCTCTCGCTCCTTAAGTTTCTGCTCCTCAATCTGTTGAGCATGGACCATAAGCCTAGATATGTCCATCTCCTTAATCAACATGGTAGTACTAGACTCCTTGACCAAACTATCAGATATACCAGACATGCACTACCTCATTCTAGACCTATTATCAATCACCACCGAAGGAGCATACCTGGTCAACTGAGTAAACTTTAGCTAATACTCCTTTACACTCATACTACCCTACTTCAAATTAATAAACTCCATCACCTTATCTTCTCTCTAATCCAAAAGGAAGAATCTATCTAAAAAGGTTGTGGTAAACTCCCCCCACTCTACAAGCCCTACATCTCCGCCCCTATCCTCCTTCCACTGCTTATACCAGGTGTGAGCTACATCCTGTAACTGGTAAGTAGCCAATTTCGCACTTTTACTAGACATGAAACCCATGATATCAGTCACCTTCAGAACTATATCAATAAATTACTGCAGATCCTCATCATACCTGGATCCTAAAAACAAAAGAGGGTTCATTCGTGTAAAGTCTCGGATCCTAGCTGCAGTTATATTAGCCACTAGATTGGCTAGGATAGCAGCCTACTGGTTATTCTAAGCTTCTAATAAGTGAGTTAAGGTAGTGAAGACATCTCTAAATTCAGCATGTGAGACATGCTCATTCAGGGGATCTTCCTAAACAGGTAGAGGTACGGGATGATTCCCATTCCTTCTTCAGTTGTACTTTTTAGGAGGCATTTCCTATATATGGAATAAAGAATGAATTATAAAGAGATTTTAAATAGAGATCATGCTCTTTTGCACGATATGAATCTAAAAGAAGGGAAACTTTTTCCTTAAACATCTTGTAGCCTCTTGTCCATAAATGCGGTGCGCTTTACACCCTTGCACAAGACTCTACTCAACATGAATTTCAGACTCTCTAGGACACTATAAAACCTTAGGCTCTGATACTAAGTTTTGTCATGACCCGAGGCTACCCCCTAGTCGCGACAATGGTGCTTACAGCCATAGGTGACCACCAGCTAAATCATGAGTTGGTACCTACTGTGAGTATTAAATAAAATAACAGAGTACACATTTGTGAAAATGAACTACTAACACCATAAGGTTTTAAATACTAAAATAATACAACTGAATCCACAAGTCAAAAATATATGCAAAAATACTAAAAATCTTATGGATAAGACTGACAACTATCTGCCTGTCTAAAATATCTGAAAGCATCTAAACTGAATGAAAAGAGAGTTGATGAGACATGAAGAATCACCACTTCTATTTTTATTGACTAGCTAGATTGTCTAACCGTGGTCAGAAAACTAAGAGTCCAAACCTATGATATTAAACATCATAGCGCAAAGAAAACCTATACGAGCAACACTTTGAATGTACTGGTAATGAGATGAGGTTAGGCTGGAACATGAATTAACTCAAAAACTTACTTCTCGGGGTCGGAAAGGCCACTTTAAAAATCCTCGATGTTAAGATTTCAAAAATAAGACTAAGTCCCCAATACTTAGTTAAATTTTCAAGTTCTAGGACTCTTATGCATGCACTATGAGCTAAACTGAACTAGGAAAAAGTATGGTATATTACATATTTATTGTGTTTATGTTGTGATGGAATTGCGATATTGACTTATCCTCATTTATTTGTTCTATTTTCCATTAATTGTACCAAACTATCTTTGATATGCATGTTCTCCCTTGTTCTACTTGTATGTGGTATAATATATACTTGTGTTCTACCTGATGGTGTTACTAATATATATGTGTTATATATATATATACATATATATATATATATATATATATATATATATATATATATGTTAGAACTGTTAGTGCAAGCGGTGTGGGCTATCGTTGTGGGACATTTTCTTATTGTAGGTGACGTATCCTTAGTATATATTTTGTATGCTTTATTTTCAACTTTGCTCGATCAGCCTATGATACCTTGTAATGCCCTGAGAGTACACCTTGGGCGTCACACGATGCTTATAGTCCCGAGGGACCACAAGCTAACCCATGAGATGGTACTTGCTGTGAGCACTAGATAATATGATCATAAATGCGAAAAAATACTGGCATGCCATAAGGTTTTAATAACTGAACAAAATTGAATTATGAGTCTATAGAAATAACTAACTAAATCTGATAAAATAATGATAAACTAGATAACTAACTGTAATGTCTGAATACTGAATAACCGACTCTAATGTCTGATAAGTATCTAAAATTGAATAACCGAGAGTTAATGGGACAAGCCCCAACTAACTCCAACTAACTACTAAACTGAGACATGAAATAAAGTAAGTCTGTCCTTGAAGTATGAGGACTCACCACTGCTATTGCTGAGGATCTGATAAGTCTAATCGCATGCCGGGAACTGAGCGTCATAAACTATGATATAATACATCATAGCGCAAAAGAAAAGGTATCCGATCAGTATTTTGAATGTACTGGTATGCTAAATGAGGTAGGATGATATATATGGTTTCGTGAACATAATTAATAATTAACTGAATATTCATGTAAAGCATGGGGTACTGAATAGAGAACATGAAATCTATAGGTACTGGGAATATATGGAAATCTATAAATACTGAGTATGCATGAAAATCTGTAAATACTGAGGATGGATGACGAAGAAAATCACATGAACTGAGTAAAATCTATAAACTAAAATACTGAAATAACTGAAATCTGTATGCTTTGGTCAAACAACACTAAGACTGAATAACAGAACTGGGATTGTAACTGAGATTGTGGGAGGTATCATCTAACAAACATTCCTTAATTTGAGCTAATCGAGGTCCAACCTGTAACCCCAGTTAGAAGGGTGTTAATACCATGACACGGGTACTAACACTGGCTCTTTAGATCTACTAAACTGATATAATGTCCAAAGGACTAATGGTGTCAAGCCTGAACGGACGGATGACTTCTCATATCCTATGCTGGCTACGTAGTTTTAGAGTATAAGGACTGCTACTAACGACTCTGCCTAACTGACGGGGAAGCCTCCATCCCTATACTCTCTCGATGCTAAATTCTACTCCCAACTGAAAGACACTGAAATACTTGAGTGTTCTGAGTTTAACTGACTATTCTGATAATACTCATAGTATATTCTGAAGACTATTCTGTAATGTAATGAGACTAGACTAAATAAATAGATATGGTTTTCGGGTATTCAACAGCCCAGGACTCAAAATAACAGTGGTAAAATGACACTAAAGCTTGGGGGACAAATCATGAAGGCTTTTATTAAATCAATCACTCTTGTAGGCATTTTATCAAACACTTGTACTTCATAGTTTAGTCAATTCATGGTAATAGTATAAAACTTGAAATAATAGCATGACTTCAATATTTATAACACTAAATCATGATCTAATTAGAAGAATGACAATAATAAAACATGGGGGATTTGATAACAACGATAATTCCATTAAAGTATGGTATAAAACCAATTATCATGGAGTTTATGGAGATTCATAGTTTTAAATCATAATTTAATATCATAAATCTTGAAAAGATGATAGATTTGTAATTAAAACGGATACTTGGACTCCATGGATGAAAGGAATCCATGGATGAACATCTAACATATCTGGGATAATAAACTTGGAAGGATCGATGGTGAGTTCTTGAGATTTGGCCTTGATTCTTGAGAGCTAGGGTTTCTTGTTCTTGAAGAGAGTTGATTTTAATTGGAGTGAATAATGACAAAGTGAGAAAATAATGCACTCTTAGGGTTACATCCCGTGCACATTTGAGGTCATAGAAAAAAGACAAAACGACCCTGGAATTTCAAATTGGAAAACTAGAAAAATTCCCAATTTTTGGCCTTGGCGCAATGCGGCGCTCTCGCACCCTGTCACTAGAATTAGACAACTGGGAACTAAGGGCTTGGCATGACTCAGAGGAATCGCGGTGCCCTTTTGATTCTGAAATTCACCCTTGACGCGACGCATCATTATTGCGACATGACACTGGAAAAAGACTATTAGAATTTTGATTAATGGCGTGATGCGGTGGTTTGCAGAGCTTCACTACAAATTGACAATCGTCATTTATGCTGGCTCCGCAATGTGCTAAGGGTTAAAATGATGGTGTTTAACGACTGAAACTTAAAATTGCCATAACTTGTTACCCGGTTATCGAATTTGGGCGAATTTTATACAGTTGGAAAGCTAATTCAATTTCCTACACAATGGACAGGCTCTAAACTGAAAATAATGAGTGTTTAAAAAATTATATATACGAATACTCATGTATTGGGACTTAGATTATTCTAAAGAAATGTGGGGTATTATAATATCTCTCCTCAAATGGGATCATTCATCCTCAAATGAGACTAGTTAAGCTAAGGGATAACTGATGGACTGAGCTTACACATTAAATATGCATATCTCTTGCATAAAATGCATAACTGAACTGACTCATGAATGCATGACAGACATGAACATGTTGTACAACTAAAACTGAGCATGATAGAGAGAAATCTTAAGAGGGTTAGTACCTTCTACTGAATCTTAATTTGCAGAGAAAAGATGAGGGTACTTGGTCCGCATATCTTCCTCTGCTTCCCAAAACATACTGATTCTGCCAAAGAACTTTGACCAATGGACTTTCTTTGTTCCTTAGTCTACAAACTTGATGATCAAGAATTTTGACTGGGACTTCTTCAAAGGAAAGACTGTTCTAAATATCTACACTTTCTAAGGGAATAACTACAGCTGGATCACCAATACACTTTTGCAACAATGAGACATGGAACATTGGGTGTACTGAGGCTAAATCTAAAGGCAACTCAAGCTCGTAAGCTACTTTTTTGAAACAACTAAGAATTCTGAAGGGATCGACATATCGGGGACTGAGTTTTTCTTTCTTGCCGAATCTCTTCACTCCCTTCATGGGATAGATTTTAAAGTACACAAAATCACCAACCTCAAACTTGAGATCCTTTCTTCTCATATCTGCATATGATTTATGTAGGCTCTGGGCAGCCCTAAACTTTTCTCTGATCAACTGAACCTTCTCTAACGCATCAAACACCAAGTTAGGCCCTACTACTGCAGCCTCGCCTACTTTAAACCAACTAATTGGAGATCTAAATATCCTACCATAGAGTCTCAAATGGAGCCATATGAATACTGGAATGATAGTTGTTATTATATGCGAATTCAATCAAAGGCAAGTGGTCATCCCAATTACCTTTAAAATTAACTACGCATGCTCTCAGCATAGCTTTAAGAGTAGGAATGGTCCTTTTTGCTTGACTATCTTTCTGAGGGTGGAAAGCTGTACTGAGATGGACTGGGGTACCAAGACTGTAATACCCCGTATTTCTACCTAGCTTAAAATTATCCCAAAAATGTTAAAGATTTACTTTAAAAGATGAATCCTCTTTTATACATGTGGAATTTTAAAGATTTTGACTATTCGTTATGTGGGAAATTGAACAAGCTTTCCATCGATATCAAATTTTCCCAAATCCGACACCCAGACGAAGATTTAGAGCCATTTTAGTAAGACAGCATGCCACCTGAGCCATCAACGCATCGCGGAGCATGCCAAAATGGCAATCATCAAAATCCAGTGGGCCTCCACGATTATGGCGCGTCGTGCCAAGGCTCAAATCTAGAGTTGTTGATTTCCAGTGTCTCAACGCGATACCACCACGTCGTGGTAAGATTCCAGGTCCCATCCAGTATTGCAACGTAATTTTACCGTGTCGCGCCAGGTGCCCAAATTGGGTTTTCAGTGATGAAAAATAAGAACTTTCTAAGGGCAATTGGGTCTTTTTCCATGACCCAGATAAGCCTTTAACCATGAAATTATGCCCTAAAATTCTGATTATATCACTTTTTCCTCACTTTCTCTCAAGAACAAAATCATTCTCCCTCAAGAGGTAAAAACCCAAGCTCAAGAAATCAAGGCCAATTTCAGGATTTTTTCCAAGAACTTCAAGAATTTAGATTTCCAGGTATGTCAAGTATTGATTCATGGGTCCCTTTCACCCATGAAGCTCAAGAATCCCTTTTCAATTCAAAGATTGTATATTTAAGAATGTTCGTGATTTATTTGAATTGGGAATTCATGTTCATGTGGTTGTTGGATTTTGATCCATGTCATAGACTATTAATATCAAGAATTGATCTTAGTGTGTGATAATTTACGTGGTATTCCTGATAAACCCTTTAATTTGCAAGTTGAATTATGTAGCCATGATAATTTGATTTATTGATTATTGTATAACCAAAGCATGCACCCCATGAGTTTGATAAAATGTCTATGTGAAGAAAATAGTGCCTTTATAGCATGTTATCATGAAATCCCCATTCATGTACAAGTTAGTGCATGTAAAGTGTTTGATGAAATGTCTTAGTCAATAAATTATGGATATATATAGCCATTGTTATGCTTTCTATCTTGTGCCATGATTTACTTTTATGCTATCGAGTCCTGGAGGTATTAAATACTCGACAATTTAGCTGTGTGCCTAGAGCTAGTGTCATGTTTTCACGATATCCTCAGTCAAGCCATGTTCATAGAATTCAGTCAGTCATGTGACTCAGAAAGACTTAGTAAACTCAGTAATCCCAGTAATCTCAGAAAGCTCAGTACTTCAGTAATCTCATTAGTATTCCGTCAGTCAACGGAACTCAATGCACTCAGTCCAGTTCAGTTCAGTTAATCATGTTCAGTGTCTATTCAGATGGGAGTAGGATTTACCACCGAGTGAACACAAGTTGAGACATCAACACTGACAGATGAGGGTTGATGAGGTGGATAAACACTATCAGATGAGGGTCCTACCATTCTCTTTTTAGGACACTACCAGATGAGTGTCACTCACAGCTTGGCCTTACCAGTGGCTCAGTATTGACACCCTTCTAATTGGGGTTAAAAATTGGACCCTAACTCAGCTATAATAGCTTATTAGGGGCATGTCTATTAGATGAATACTTCCCACAGTTACAATTTCAGACTCAATCTCAGTAATAGAACTCAGATAGTTCTTTAGAATTTCAGGACTATCAGATACAGTCAACTCAGATTAGTACAAAACTCAGTTAGTTCTAATAGAACCTAAATTGTCAGATACAGTTGCTCAGTATCAGTTATATCAGTTATCATTGACTCATGTTATCAATAATCAGACTCAGTAGTCAGTACCATCACGAATTCAGTCACAAATACTTATTTATGAATATATTCTCACATTCATGTTATTCAGTCAGTTAGCATTGTTCATGCATTTGAACCATTTGCATTCAGCCTACCTCACTTGCATACTAGTATATTCAAACGTATTGGCGTATTTATGCTATGGTGTTTTATACCATAGGTTCAGAAGCACGAGCTCCAGAGCATCAGTAGCATTCCAGTTTCAGCAGTCCGAGTTAGTAGTGAGTCCTCATCCTTCGAGCACATGATCATTACTTTATATCTTCATTACTTAGTTTATTTTAGTAGTTGAAGTTTGTTGGGGACATGTCCCATCAACTCCTTATTCAGATAGTTTAGAGGCTTTTAGACTACAATATTTTCAGACATTGTTTCAGTTTTGGTATTGTCGTACCACATTATTCAAATAAGGTTTTATCAGATGTTTATCAGTTTTGAACCTTAAGGCATGTTTCAGTCTACTATTTCTACATTTATATAGTATATTATGCAGTGTTCAGGTACAAATATCAGTCATGGGTTAGCTTGTGGTCCTTCTGGGTCATGAGCACTATGTAGCATTCCGAGTACTAGATTTGGGGCATTACAAAGACCCTTTTGGAATGCTTTCTAGAAGTGAGGTAAACTGGGTACCTCTATCTGAGATGTTAGATAAGGGAATATTGTACAACCTGACCAACTCTCTAAGATAGAGTTTGGCATAGTCCTCGGCTGAATAAGAGGTATGAACTGGCAAGAAATGAGCTGATTTGGTCTTCCTATCTATGATAACCCAACTAGAATTATGCTGATGACGAGTATGAGGTAAACCCATCACAAAGTTAATATTAACTTCCTCCTATTTCCAAGTAGGAATACTAAACTCCTGCATGGACCCACTAGGATTCTGGTTCTCAATCTTAACTTGCTGGTATGTAGAGAACTTAGCCACTAACTCTGCAATATCCCTCTTCATCCCACTCCACCAATAGATCTCCCGCAAATTATAGTTCATCTTTGTGTCCGCTGGATTAATAGAGTAATATACACCATGCATCTCTACAAGAATTTGTTGCCTCAAGTCATCTACACCAAGCCTACACAATCTACCCTGACAGCGTAATACACCATCTCTCCATTTGGAGAAAACCTTCACTCTCTGATCTCTGACTAATTCTGTCAACTTAACTAGACTGGTATCTCTATCCTGCTTTTCCTTCACCTCGGAAACTTGAGATGATTCTGAGCTACTCTGCACCCATACACTACTTTCTGCTGAATCAAGTAAGCGGATACCTAGTCGGGCAAGCTGATGGACTTCCTGAGCTAACTTATTCTTACCATTATCAACATGAGCAACACTACCCATAGACATTATACTGACAGCATCAGCCACTACATTGGCCTTACCTGGATGATACAGAACACTCATGTCATAATCCTTTAATAACTCTAACCACCTTCTTTGACGCAGATTTAAATCTTTTGAAAGAACACATACTGCAGGCTCTTATGGTCAATGAACACATCAATGTGTACCCCATACAAGTAATTCCTACAAATCTTTAAGGCGAAATCTACTGCTGCTAACTCAAGATCATGAGTTGGATAATTCTTCCCATGGGGTTTAAGTAGTCTGGAGGCTTAAGCTATGACCTTACCTCTTTACATGAGGACACAACCCAAACCTACTCTGGATGCATCACAGTACACCAAAAACCCATCTGAACCATCTGTTAAGGTAAGAACTGGGGCAGAGGTGAGTTGAGTCTTCAACTCTTGAAAACTCTTCTCGCAGGAATACCACTGAAGCTTAACTTTCTTCTAAGTCAATTTGGACATGGGGGATTCAATAAAAGAAAATTCTTCAACCAACCGATGGTAATAGCCAGCTAAACCTAAAAAACTCCCAATGTATGATAGAGAGATGGGTCTAGGCCAGTTTCTCACCACTTCAGTCTTTTGAGGATAAAATCTAATGCCATCACCAGAAATAATATGGCCAAGAAAAGCTATTGATCTTAGCTAGAATTCATACTTATTAAATTTATCAAATAACTAGTGAGCTCTACGAGTTTGTGACACTATTCTGAGATGGTCTGCATGATTATTTTTACTACGAGAGTAAACAAGAATGTCATCAATGAAGACTATGATGAACATGTCCAAGTACTGCTTTAACACTCGGTTCATCAAGTTCATGAAGGCTGCTGGGGCATTCATGAGACTAAAGGACATAACTAGAAACTCGAAGTAACCATATCGGGTTTAGAAAGCTATTTTTGGAATGTCACATTCTCTGACCCTGAGATGATGATAGCTTGATATGAGGTCTATCTTTGAGAAGTAGCTGGCACCCTGAAGTTGATCAAACAAGTCATCAATTCTAGGAAGTGGATACTTATTATTGACTGTGACTTTAATCAACTGATGATAGTTTATGCATATTCTGAGAGAACCGTCTTTATTACACATGAATAGAACAGGTGTGCCCCACAGGGAGACGCTGGGTTTGATGAATCCCTTATCTAGAAGATCCTTTAACTGTTCTTTTAACTCTTTGAGTTCTGTTGGAGCCATTCTGTATGGCGAAATAGATATGGGCTGAGTATCTGGAAGAAGTCTATTCCGAAGTCAATTTCCCTTTTGGGAGGAACTCAGGGAAGATCTTTAGGAAATACATCTGAGAATTTATTTACTACTTGAACTGATTCAAAGTTTCTGAGTTAGAGTTTTTGACTCACACAAGATGGTAAATACACCTCTTCGATATCATCTATCTCGCTCTAAGGTACAAAATCAAATGACCCATAAGAGCTGTGGTACTACCCTTCTATTCAAGGACTAGTTCATTTGGGAATTGAAAATGAACTATTCTGTTTCAATAATCAACTGAGGCATAGCATAAGTGGAGCCAATCCATGCTAAGAATAACATCAAAATCTGTTATCTCTAACTCCATGAGATCAACTGAGGTAACTTTCTGAGATATTATGATCGGATAGTTCCTGTATACCTGTCTGGCTATAATGGAAATACCTACTGGGGTTGAAACTAAAAAGGGCTCTGATAGATTTTTGGGACTGACTCCAAAATTAATATCTATATATGGAGTTACAAAAGAAAAAGAAGCTCTAGGGTTTAGTAAAGCATAAACTTGTAAGTGAAAGACCTAAAACGTACCAATAACTACGTCAGGAGAATTTTCCTAATCTTGGTGGGACTGAAGAGCATATAATCTGTTCGAACGCTGACCACTGTAGCATTGGAAGTGGCACCCTGTTGAGTTGGGCGACCGAATGGAACTGATGACTGATGTGACTAGCCTTGTTGGTGTACATCCCCACTCTTCTGAGAAATTACCCGATACACCCAAATCCGATGACTTGGCTTGCCACACCCAAAGCACATATCACTATCCTCTCTACAATTACCCTGATGGTGTCTTCCATACTTCTGACATAGAGAATTTGTATGAGCACTGCTAATATTGACCTGGTACTTAGATCCTAGTGCTTTATCCCTATTTTATCATTTTTGAATTTGGGTATGGAAGCACTGGCTAAAGAGGGTGCTGGGGCTGAAGACCTCTGATGAAACTAAGGATGGTTACCACCATCTGACTTTGGCTGACTGAAGTTAAAACTACCCATCCTAGCCCTCTTATTTCTTCTCTCTCTCCTTAATCTTCTTCTCCTCTATCTATTGAACATGGACCATCAGCCTAGACAAGTCCATCTCACTAATCAGTATCGTGGTCCTGCACTCCTTGACCACACTATCAGATACGCCAGACTCAAACTTACTCATCTTAGACCTGTTATCAGCTACCACATGAGGAGCATATCTAGCTAACTGAGTAAACTTGAGAGAATACTCCCTCATGCTCATGCTGCCCTGTTTTAAGTTAATAAACTCTAACACCTTGACCTTCCTCAACTCCAGTGCAAAGAATCTATCTAAGAAAGATATGGTAAACTCTTTCCATTCTACAAGCCCTACATCTACACCCCTATCAACCTTCCACTGCTTAAACCAAGTATGTGATAGATCTTCTAACTGATATGCATCCAACTCAACACTCTGACTAGATATCACCCCCATAGCATCCGTGACCTTCTGAACCATATCTAAGAATTCCTGTGGATCCTCTTCAAACTTGGATCCCATGAAAAAAGAAGGATTCATCCGAGTGAAATCTCAAATTTTGGTTGCAGCAGTATTGGCCAACTGGGTTGGCCAGATCAACAGCTCGCCGTTCATTCTGTGCTGCTATGGAATTTGCTAGAGTGGTAAACACAACTCTAAATTCTGCGTGAGAGACATGCTCGTCCAGAGGATATGCTTAGATGGGCTGAGGGGCTAGCTGGTTTTCTGTTCTTCTTTCGTTCTTCTTGGGAGGCATGTTCTATAAACGGAAGAAAGAAATAGATTAGACTGGGAGTTTAACTTGAGATCATGCGCACTTGCATGCCCTGAATACTGAAAGAAGGGAAACTTTTCCTAAACGCCTTGTAGCCTCTTACCCATAAGTGTGGCACGCTATACACCCATGCACAAGACTCTACATGACGCGACTTTTAGACTTTCTAGGATACTTTAAAACCTTAGGCTATGATACCAAGTTTGTAACACCCTGGACGTCACACGGTGCTTACAGTCCTGAGGGACCATAAGATAACCCATGAGCTGGTACCTGCTGTGAGCACTGGATAGCATGATCATAAATGCAGAAGAATACTGACATGCCATAAGGTTTTAATAACTGAATTCAAAACTGAAATCTGAGTCTATATAAATAACTAACTGAATCTGATAAAATAATGATAAACTGGATAACTAACTGTAATGTCTGACTACTGAATACCTACCTTTAATGTTTGATAAGCTCCTAAAACTGAATGACTGTATGTTAATGGGACAGGCCTTAACTAACTCTAACTAACTACTAAGCTGAGACATTAAATAAAGAAAGTCTATCCTCGAAGTATGAGAACTCACCAATGCTACTGCTAAGTATCTGATAAGTCTAATCGCAAGCCAAGAACTGAGTATTAGAACCAATGATATAATACATCATAGTGCAAAAAAAAAGGTATGCGATTAGTACTTTTATTGTACTGGTATGCTAAATAAGGTAGGCTGATATGCATTGTTTCATGAACAGAAATAATAATTAACTGAATATGCATGTAAAGCATGGAGTACTAAATAGAGAACATGAAATCTGTAGGTACTAGGAATATGTGGAAATTTGTAAGTACTGAGTATGCATGAAAATCTGTAAATACTGAGGACGGATGACCAAGCATATAACATAAACTGTGTAAAATCTATAAACTAAAATACTAAAATAACTGAAATCTGTATGCTTTGGTCAAATAACACTAAGACTAAATAACTGAACTGGGACTGTATTTGAGACTGTGGGAGGTATCATCTAATCGACATTTCCCAATTTAAGCTAATCGGGGTCCAACCTGTAACCCAGTTGGAAGGGTGTTAATACCGTGCCATGGGTACTAACACTGGCTGTATGGATCCACTAAACTAATATAATGTCCAAAGGAATAAGGGTGTCAAGCCTGAACTCTGCGAGATAGTCAAACCTAATATGACGGGTGACTTCTCATATCCTAGTCTGGCTACATAGTTCTGAAGTATAGGGACTACTATTAATGACTCTGCTATCTGATGGGGAAGCCGCCATCCCTGCACTCATTCGGTGCTAAATCTTATTCCCAACTGAAAGACACTAAAATACTAGACTGTTTTGAGTTTAACTGACTGATAACTGACTATTCTGATAATGCTCATAGTATATTCTGAAGACTATTCTGTAATGTAATGAGACTAGACTAAATAAACAACTATGGTTTTTGGGTATTCAATACCCCCAGGACTCAAAACAACAATGGTAAAATGACACTAAAGCTTGGGGGACAAAACATGAAGGCTTTTATTAAATCAATCACTCTTGTAGGCATTTTATCAAATACTTGTACTTCATAGTTTAGTCAATTCATGGGAATAGTATAAAACTTGAAATAATAGCATGACTTTAACATTTATAACACTAAATCATGATCTAATTCGAAGAATGACAATAATAAAACATGGTGGATTTGATAACAACGATAATTTCATTAAAGTAGGTATAAAATCAATATTCATGGAGTTCATGGAGATTCATACTTTTAAATCACAATTTAATATCATAAATCTTGAAAAGATGATAGATCTGTAGTTAAATGGATACTTGGACTCCATGGATGAACATCTAACATACCTGGGATAATGAATTTGGAAGGATTGATGGTGAGTTCTTTAGATTTGGCCTTGATTCTTGAGAGCTAGGGTTTCTTGTTCTTGAAGAAAGTTGATTTTAATTTGAGAGAATAATAACAAAGTGAGAAAATAATACACTCTTAGGGTTAAATCCCATGTTTAGGCAGATTTGAGGTCATAGGAAAAAGATCAAACGACCCCTAAAATTTCAAATCGTAAAACTGAAAAAATTCCCAATTTTTGACCTTAGCGCGATGTGGTGCTATAGCTCCATGTCACTTGAATCGGAAAATTGGGAACTGAGGGATTGGCATGATGTAGAGGAATCGCGGTGCCCTTTTTATTCTAATATTCACCCTTGGTGCGACGCACCATTATCGCGACATGACACTGGAAAAAGACTATTAGGATTTTAGCTGACGGCGCGATGCGGTGGTTTTGTAAAGCTTCACGGTAAATTGACAATCATCATTTATGCTGGATCTGCAATGCGCTAAGGGTTAAAATGAAGGTGTTTAACGACTAAAACTTAAAATCGCCATAACTTTTTACCCGATTATTGAATTTGGGCGAATTTTATATCGTTAGAAATCTAATTCAATTTCCTATGCAATGGGAAGACTCTAAACTAAAAATAATGAGTGTTTCATAAATTATATATATGAATACTCATGTATTGGGACTTAGATTACGCTAAGGAAATGTGGGGGATTATATACCTACTGAGTACAAGTGAACCGTACTCACCCCTACTGTACCCTTCTAGTGCAGATTCAGGTTCAGGTGCATCCTATGCTGCTTGATTTAGGCAATATCTGGAGATTTTTAAGTAGTGGTTGGTATTTTTGACGTTCGGATGTCTTCTATTACTTTTTTTTTATAGATTATGTCTTTATTTTCAGTTTAGAGACAGAGTTTCTCTTGTATTTGGATATCTTATGCATTTCCTTGGATTTGGTTATACTAGATAAGTTCTTATACTATTGACACCTAATTTTGTGAGTTATGACTGTATTATTATGTTTCTTTCCACATTTGTTTTATACATGTATGGTTCGGCTTCATTCTAGAAAACCTTACCTTAGGGTTGTTTCTGTAATTTTACCATTTGAGTATTGATTTGGGTAATAGACTTACTTGTCAAGGTTCACCATGACAAGTGACATCTTTACCTATGGATTTTGGGTCGTGACATGTTATTTTAAGAATTTTCAACTGGTTTGTAGTAGGAGTGAGGCCTAAATATGAGAAGTTTATAGTTGGGAGGGTATTGAGATACGTGATTCAGATTCACAATCTATTTTGAGCACAAAGTTTAATCATAAGTTGAAAAGGGTCGTTGATCAAAAGCAATAATTCACTCATTCCGTACCTTAAGATTTTGATGATTTAGTATGGAACCATCACGAAAAATACTAATCAAGGCAGGATATTGTTCAGATTTTTTTGCTGCACAAGATTTAAAAAAAGAAACAAAGTGATGTTTGACAAAAATATTTTCTAGGTCGAAGATCATGAGAAAGCTACACTAGATCAATCAAGAGGAAATGTATCGGGGCATATTTCAAAAAAACCCAATGAAACTACAAAACAAGCACCATTTTAGTTTCAATATGGTCAACAAAGATCAATATTTGCACTTTCCCAGTGTGAGGCAGATAAGACATTTCATGCATATTCCAGCATGCCTTAAGGAGATTTTATGTTGAAATCCGATAGAGACGAGATAAAGTCATATCTTCAGTCTTATGTAAGTACGATTTTGTTTGCGTCTTTTTTGTTCATTGGATTACGATGCAACTCATATAATTTTGTTTATATTTTAAGGTTGATAAAAAGTTTGAAGATGTTAAAACATTACCATCAAATCAGCATGCTGAAGTCATGCAAGCTTTGAAGTAGAATGAAAACAAAGAATAAACAGTACACAATTTATCAACCTGAACTTTAAGAGTAATACAACTATGAATTTGCTGCTAATATGGTTCATATATGCTGAGGAAGGGTCTGATAACCCATTCCTAGTTGATTCGAAGAAAAAAGAAGGTGTTACAGATGATTCAAAAAATAAGGACAGTCCAAGGCTACAGGGGTTCCAGGTATTTTTAATGATGTTTTTTAATTAGATATATTTTGTTATTTTAGATTTAGAATTAATTTTCTTTGGTGAGTAGCAGGATGATAATGAGGGCAAGGTTCCATTAGAAGATCTCTCAAGAAGTGAACACGTTGATATTTAACCTATCAAAATGTATTACCAAGACTGTGTCAAGATAAATCCTGAACATACAGAAACAAGTGGATTCCACTGTGAATAGAAGGTAGCTCAAATAGTTATGTATAATTATATATGATTGTAAATAGACGCACATAAGTAAAACATGTTGATAGGTGGTCTTTGCTTTGGGGAGATAGATTTCTCCGTTGCTTATCCACAATTAAAAAATTAGTTCTACACGATGTGGCACCCTAACACATGCTGGAACAATGAGGTACATAACTTTGGGTTGCTATTCCTATTTTTAAAGTTCGTTTTATAATATTAGAAACTGGTCAGCTGATATAATTAATAAAAGGAACACACCACATTATTTAAAAAGAATTCTTATAGGTTTATGCTATGTATTAGAATACAAGAAATATTCATATGCTTTTGAGCTTATATATTTCACTCTAAATCTACTTAAAACATCCTATATTTCATATGCAATTCACATGACTGTGTTTTGCTTACCCTTAAGTTTAACATTATACATACGCTTGTGAAGTATATGATTATCTATGTGCACTGGATTATGAATTATGATTAATGTATATGATTATGAATTGGATATATATGTGATTACCAAATAGATGTTTCATATATTTGGGAAGATCTGTATACTACTAAGTATTGTTTTAGATGGTGTTGTCAATATAATCTTGACAAAGGATAAATTTTGCAAGAAATATGTATTAGACTACAAGAAGTATGTATATGGTTCAAAGGTAAAACATTTGATGCTAATTCTACTTACAACAACTGGTATTTGTAACCACTTTACCTTATTGTGTTTTCCTTACAATTAAGTTTACCTTATATATACGTTTGTGAATTATATAGTTATGATGTATGCGCTGATTATGAATTAGTGATTTATGTAACTGGTTATGATTATAATACGTATGTACATACCAAATAGATATTTTATATGTATGGAGATCTGTATACTACTAAGTATAATTATATATGTTGTTGTCATTATTACCTTGACAAAAGGATGAATTTTGCAACATAGGATAATTACATGTTTTATGTCTTAGTTAGTTGCTATAAATAACAACACATACATAGCTATTTTTTTAAATCACAATATAATGGCTACTCTCTAATAGTACAATGATTAGGATGAGATACCATACAGTTAACTAACCGTGTATTAATGCTACATATAGATAAAGCCATTGCAAAGTTGACTGTGTTGATATTTTTCATCTATGTAGCATATTGACGTGATCTTCTATCATTTGAGAAAGAATTCAAACAGAATTTTGGTAAGGAATATAGATACACAACAACTAATTGCTTTTTCAAAACCTATATTGAGAAGACATATTATAGGTATTATCCAGATGCTTCATATAATGTGAGTTCTATGTAGTAAGACTACGCAGAATCATATATTGTTATGAGTCATGAAGAACCATTAACCAACATAATAAAAGGATTTAACATACCCGTGGGCTTGCCTTGGCATGCGGTTGATGAAGTATATGTTTCAATTAATTGTGATGGAGAATTTTATTGGGTATTGGAAATTATTGTGCTGAAGGAAAGACTCATATGGGTGTATGACTTATTATCCACTTCCAGAAATAGGGGCATATTCCCTAAAATTCATAAGTTGGCAGTGATGTTGCCAACTTACTTGTTTGCTAGTGGGTTTCTGGAAAAAAACAGAAAGTACTAATTGAGCAAACCTGGACGCGTACAAAGATGAAATGGGCCAGTGCACACATATTATGAACCAACACCCATTAGATGTTGAGTATGTGAAAAATATTGCTCAACAAGCATGTGCAAGTCTGTAAGTGTAGATTTTAAGAATTATATATGTATAATGTGTAGTATGTTTTTTATTTTTTATAGCTAATAGAACTTTTTTCAATTAAGATACTGTGGTGTTTTTGTAGCCGAATACGCAGAGTATTTGAGTAAAGGTGGTAGTATCTTTAGTTGGGTTTGGCGCACAAATTCATCGATTGCGCTATGCTTCCTTACTATGGAATTACGGAGTGATTAAGACCAAGAAATGATACATTAGCGACAATAATGATCCTCCTAGACCAAGGCCAAGCTACCTTCCACTATATGATGAAGCCGGGATTGTTAGTTTAGAATAGGTATGAACTTTACCTTCCTTTCGAAGAATTTTATTTTTGTTTTATGCTAAATGTTAAAGACATGAACATCCCCCATTTGAATGTATGGCTTGTATTTTGTTTTTGAACTCATATGAATGGTTAAATATGTTTCATAATACACTTCTTCTACTTTGGTACACAACTGTGTGTTGTTGCTAATTTTTAACCTATACATAACTCAGTTATGTATTGGGTTATACAACCCTTTTTTGAGATATATTATAGTTAGTTAAGCACATAAATTAATGTGCAATATTGTAACATCCCGAATCTTGTACCCAGAACGCTACAAGGTGCCCATGACCCCAAAGGACCACAAGCTTACCTATGACTGATATATGTAAACTGAGAACTGAATAATAGTGATAATATCATAAATACGGAAACATGAATTGAAAGGTCATAAGGTTCAATACTAGTACATAATTGAAAAATATGGTATTACAATACCAAAACAATTGAGATAATTGTCTGAAATACTATAGTCTGAAAGCCTCTAAACTGTCTGAATAAGGAGTTGATGGGACACGTCCCAACTAACTACAACTACTGAAATAAACTAAAATAGTAATGTAATCATCATGTCCTCAAAGGATGAGGACTCACTGCTAACTCTGATCACTGAACTAGGATACTACTTGTTCTTTGGAGCTCGTGCTTCTAAACCTATGGTATAAGACACCATAACGCAAATGTGTCAGTATTTTGAATGTACTGAGTCTACTAACATTGACATCTGAGTCACTGATGAGTGAGAAACTGATACTGTATTACTGAATAATGAGGGACTGATACTATGTTACTGATACATGGATAACTGTGTCTAACAGTTTTGATTATGAAGAACTGTCTGGTTGACTGTATCTGACAGTCCTGAAGCTAAATACTAATAACATGAGTTTTGTACTATATCTGAGTAACTGAATCTGAGATCAGTCCTATCTAGCGAGTGATCTCCAAGTCTGATGATACTGTTACTGATTGACCATAGTTGAGATCAGTTCTGTCTAGTGGGTGATCCTAGAGTCCATTTAAAATGATAAGGAGTGACTGTATCTGATAGTCCTAAATCTATACTACTGAGCTGAATTGACTGTATCTGACAGTCCTGATTCTGTAACTAAAACTGTGGGATGTATTCATCTAACCAACATGCCCCATACTAAGCTAACTGGGGTCCAACCTGTAACCCCAGCTGGAAGGGTTTTAGTACCGTGCCACTGGTAAAGACAACTGCTGTGGAGTTAGTCCTAATCTAGCGGGTGACCCCTGGGATCAGTCCTATACATTTAAATGTGTTAGCGGGTGATCCCTAAGTATGTCAATACTATCTAATGGGTGACATCTCGTACCTACGCTGGCTACGTAGTTTTGGAACTTAGGGATTCTTTT
Organism: Capsicum annuum; assembly: GCF_002878395.1. Taxonomy (NCBI): domain Eukaryota; kingdom Viridiplantae; phylum Streptophyta; class Magnoliopsida; order Solanales; family Solanaceae; genus Capsicum; species Capsicum annuum. The sequence continues at coordinate 160,523,491 of NC_061111.1, read as the reverse complement.
AGGGATCTTAGTCCTATCTAGCGGGTGAGTCCCCATCCCTAGGCTCATTCGGTGCTGAATCCTAGTCCCATTTGAAAGAAACTGAACTGATTAACTAACTGATACTAGTGGTATTGTCTAGCAGAGCTAAATTGAATTTACTGAGTTCCGTTGACTGACGGAATGTACTGAGTTCTGAGGACCGACTGAGAATACTGAAGTTACTGAAATTGACTGGGAATACTGAGATTACTGAGCTACTGAAATTACTGAGATTTTATGAGTCACATGATCGACTGAGTTCTATGCATCATAGATTGACTGAGGAGATCGTGAAAACATGAAATGGCTCTAGGCACACAACTAAATGTTCGGGTACAAGTACCCCCAGGCCTTGATGAGAAGAAATTGACATAGCATGGCTTACTTGAACACATGACCAACAACACAATTCATAATTCATATATTGAATCACTTCATCAAGCATGTGATATGCATAAGCTTGTACATGTGATATGCATAAGCTTGTACATACATGGGGATTTTATGATATCATACTAGTTGGGCATTGTTCCTTCATCTAGGCATTTAATCATACACATGGTAGGCATAGCACATGTAGACAACATTTTACAACAATTAGTCATCATGATTCATCTCTAATTTCATCATCCTAGGTTTTATTTATAGGTTCACATGAATATACATCTATACAAATCAATTCCATATAAAATTGATCACCCAACATGGATTTGAATTCAATTGATCATTCTTAACATAAACAAAACAAACCCAACATGAAATTCATAAAGAAATCCGTAAACTTAAACTTAGAAAAGAGATTCTCGAGCTTCATGGATGAAAGGAGTCCATGAATGAACACTACGCATACCTTAGTTCGTGATTTCGTGAAGATTGACGGTGAAACCTTCTTGAATTTGAATCCCTAATAGAAACCCTAGCTTGTTATTGAGAGAAACTATTATATTTTTGGTGATGAATGGCTATATCACGTGTGATTGGTTTAAATATAGGTAAGAAATTGACCCTTTTAACCCTTAGATGCGTCTTTAATTTTTGAGAAAATTTTCCAATTTTCATCCTTGGCGCGATGCGCCACTATCGCGCCAAGTCACTGGAAAGTGACAAATGGGAAATTGAACGGTGGCGAGATGCGGAGCTATCGCATTGCCATCTTGTCTGATACCTAGAAGTTTGGCGCTATGCGCCACTATCACGGAGCAACACTGAAAATTGACAATTTCCATTTGAGCTATCTCCGCGACGCGCTGAAGGCTCATGTGTTACACTGTCTTGTTAAAAAGGCTCTAACTCTTCACCCGGGTGTCGGATTTAGGTGAATTTGGTATCGATGGAAAGCTTATTCGATTCCCCGCATGATAAAATTGAAAATCTTGAAAATATCATGTGTACAAAAGTGGATTCATCTTTCAAAGAAAGCTTCTAACATTCTTGGAAAACTTTTCAAGCTAGGAAAAGTACGGGGTATTACAAATATATATGGTTTCACACCTACTCCACTGATGCATATAAGAGGTATGTGTTATGGTTATAAATACTATCATAACCCAAACTAGGGCCTGGCCATGACAAATATCTCAAGTCAGCCAAGGATCGGAGACCACCTCTTTTGCCTGGCCAAGCAGAACACAATACAACTAGCAGCGGATGAATTCTGAACATATAAAAATATAAGCAGAGTTCCTAACATATAACAAGATAGGTACCTCAAGAAGGAATTTAAGAAGTTCAACAACATCCCAATCTACAGTAATCCACAAAGCCTCTAAACAGACCTAGACAAATCTAACTAAGTACATGCCCTCGACGATAGCCAAAAGAATCCAATAGAAATAGTCTAAGACATAAATAACATAAGACCTCAAAATGACAACCCTTTCGGAGAATAAAAGTTCACCACTTCAAAGCTGACTGCTGACAACCCAGAAATCCTATCACTGTGCAGAAAAAGTAGAAATGTCACCGGTTTCTACATCTCATGGGGATACAACGTCCAAATATGGTTAGCAGAGTGAGCACTAGCATGTAACTCAGGAAAGGGATAAAATAATACCAAGTCAAAAACCACAGTTTAATCCACATGCACAATATATATATATATATATCAATATATATATATATATATATATAAATAACATGCTGAATAAAAAATAAGGTTTAGCATGAAAGTAAAACATTATCCTGGACTGTGTAGCTCAACTAACATAAAAAGGCAACCACGGGCTATATGGGCTCAACTCTCCCAGCTGAAAGGGCCCAATGCGTGTTAGCTGTATGAACCGGAGAATAATTATATGTGCATATGCATCAAGGGAACTCTAACACCTGGGTATATATCAAGGGTGACATGAACACTCGATTATTTAATAAGGGTGACTCAAACACTTGGTCATAAACCAAGGGTGACTCGAACACCCTACCATTTAGACCACTGCGTCGACAAATGTGGTTTCCAGTATCGGTCCATCAGGACCTCCACTTTCACAGCCTAACAACGCAACCCCATTTAAGCCAAGTTAAAACATTCACAAATTCCCATTCATTGAACCATGATACATATCAGGCATACACTGTTGGTATCGTCAAATCAACCACACTTGCAAGGTAATATCATTATGTCATTATAATTCCATTAACTTGGGGGAACGACTCCCTTTGTTCATTAAATCAAAACCATTATGTTTCAATAACTTTTTTATATCATGCAATGGTTTCAAAAGTAGTTCAATATGCATACCGGCATGTTCAAAATAAGTTTCACAAGATTGGGTTGAGGTTATACCAATTTCAATATTCAAAACCATCAATTTGGGGAAATCCATGACCCCCATTCTAGTTAACCACATCCATGCACCCTAAATGGTTCAAAACCATCAATTCAAATCATGAATCAATCATAAAAACCATGGGAAAAACAATTTCATTAATTGAGGCTTAAAATCCCTCAACTCACATTCATAAACCTCAATTAAACTACATGAATAATAATTGTAAATACATTCTTTTAACAAAATAAACTTTGTAGAAGAATAACATGTCTGAGATATCAAGAATTTTGGAGAGAAATCAACCCTTGGAAACTCTAATTGCCACGTCCTTAGAAACCCTAGGTGTTCTTGACTTAAGGATTTGAGAGAGAAGAAAGTATGTATTTGATTGTTAAAGTGATGGAAATAACCTTCTTTGGGTGTGTTATAGACTTATAGTCTAAGTGGGGAAAGAGAGAAATGATAAGAATTTCCTCACTTAAAAGTGCAGAAAAGGTCACCTATCATGACGGGTCATCTTACGACTCATGATGTATGGCTACAAGTCATCTCCATGACTCATAGTCTAAGCAGTAGCTCAAGGACCCCTCACTATTGATCCTACAAGTCACACACTATGACTCGTGAGGTGTCATTATGACACATAGGGTCCTGGTCATTGTCAAGGTAGAAACATCATGCACCTTTACTGGTTTGGCTACGAGACGTACTATATGGTCCGTTTAGAGTCTTGACGAGTCATTGAGTCTAGTCATACTTAGAACGGACTCCTTGGGCAACCTCATTGGTCACCCAACTATTTGGGTCCTATGAATCGTATGGTGACCTTAAGACTTATAAGGTAAGTTGTAGGTTGGGCAGTAAACTCAAAATCAAGAAATTCTCCAGGGACCAAAATATGGGGTGTAACATTATCTCCCTCTAGGAACATTCATCCCTGAATGATGAGACAAGGCATCCATTAGCACGATTTAACACAGAAATACAACCGCACTTTCCTTTAACAAAGTAAGAAAACAAAGATGTTATGAAAAACACGTACCTTAAGCACGATTATCCAAAGAAGAAAACAAGAATGCATATTTGGACTTCATGTTCTCTTCAGCTTACCAAGTAGCTTTTTCAACCTTCAGGTTCCTCTATAGAATCTTCACCTAAGCTACCTCATTAGTCCTCAAATGATGGACTTTCGTATCCAAGATCTTAACCAGGATTTCCTTATAAGATAAGGAATCCAAAATGTCAACACTCTAAAAAAGAATAACCGAGGAAGGATCACCCACATAATTATTCAATATTAAAATAGTGCACCTCGACTCATGAGACTCTACTAAGATCCTCTCTTACAGCCCATCAACATCGGGAACGCAGAATCTACCTTGATACCTTAGGATACCATCACCACCAACCTCAAAAGCCATTACTTTCTGTTGACCTATACCATCTTTAATCTGTATCAAGATCAAAAACCTTTTTCTACCTCACCTCTGTACTAAGAGAATACTTCACCACCTCTTGAAAAATCACCCTACCATCTTCAGAGTCCAAAACATGAACTCTAAGATTAGCTAAATGGTAAATATCCTTTACCAACCCTCGCTTATCCTCATCCACATCAGATAAACTCCCCATAAATAACTTGCTAAGATCATCAACAACCACATTAGTTATACCTAGGTGATAATGGAGACTCATATCATAGTCCTTGAGCAACTCAAGCCATCTTCTTTGCTTGAGATTCAACTTCTTCTGGGTGAACATGTACTCAAAGCTCTTGTGGTCTGATATATATCAACTTGAACTCCATATAAGTAATGACGTCAAATCATTAATGTAAAAACCATAATTAATAATTTGAGGTCGTGAGTTAGATAATTCTTCTCTTGCACCTTAAGCTACCTAGAAGCATATGCCATAACTTTGCCATGCTGCATCAAAATACAACCCAGTCTCACATAGGACGCATCATAATAAACAACAAAGCCATCAGTACCATCGTGGTAGGATCAAAATCGGAGCTAAAGTTAACTTATTCTTCAACTTCTCCAAACTACCCTCACAAGTATCGGACCACAAAAACTTCACCTTCTTCTGAGTCTACTTAGTTAATAGAGCAATAATCGAAGTGAAACTCTCTATTATCCTTCTATAATACCCGACTAAACCCAAGAAGCTCCAAATATGGATTAGAGTCATGGGTCTTGGCCTCTTCTTAACCACCACAACTTTCTGTGGATCCACCATGATCCCCTTACTAGAAACAACATAAAGCAGAAAAGTAATAACATTCAACCAAAACTCACACTTTAGAGACTTAGCATAGAAATGCTGATCCTTAAGAGTCTGTAATACTATACAGAGGTTATTTACATGATTCTCCTCACTCTTAGAATATACCAAGATGTCATCAATAAATATAATGACAAATAAGGCCAGAAACTGACGGGATACCTGATTCATAAGATCCATAAATATCGCTGGGGTTTTAATCAAACCAAACGACATTGCCAAAAATTCAAAATGACCATACGAGGTGTGGAAAGTAGTCTTAGGGATGTCCACCTCCCGAATCTTCAACTGATGATAACCCGATCGAAGATTAATATATCTAGCACCCTAAAGCAAGTCAAACCGGTCATCAATCATAGGAAGAGGATACTTATTCTTAACAGTCACCTTATTCAGCTGTAAATAGTTTATACACATTTATATGGACCCATCCTTCTTAAGCACAAATAGAATAAGAGCACCCCATGTGGAAACACTATGGCAAATAAAACCCTTATCAAGAAGATATTTCAGTTGCTCCTTAAGCTCTTTCAAATCAGTCGAATCCATTCTATAGGGAGAGGTAGTGATAGGATGGGTATCCAGGAGTTAGTTAAACCCAAAGTCTATTTCCCTATTACGGGGAGAGGGGTATTCCAGGAAGATCATCAGAAAACGCTTCAGAAAACTCATTGAATATAGGGACAGATTTCAAGGCAGGACTTTTAGAATCATTAACCCAAACTTAATGATATAGACACCCCTTGGAAATCAACTTTTGGGTTTTAAGATAAGAAATAAACCTCCCCCTTGGTGTTAAAGAAATGCCTTCCCAATCAATTGCTAGTTTATTCGGGAATTTAAAACTAACCCTTCGTGTTCTATAGTTAAGAGACACATAGTACGAATGGAGCCAATCCATCCCTAAAATAACATCAAAGTCTAACATATACAAATCTATCAGATCCACCGATGTCTCCCTACCATAAATAGATACCACATAACCCCTATAAACTTTTCTAGCCATAATAGAGTTATCCATCGGTGTAGACATAGAAAAAGGATCAGAAATACACTCAGGACCAAAACCAAAATGAATATCCATATAAGGGGTCACATAAGAAAGAGTAAACCTCATATCAAGTAAGCAATACACGTCATAAGAGAAGAGTTGTAACATACCAGCAATAATATCAGGAGATTTCTCAGATTCCTGATGGGTGGCAAGAGCATACAAATAATTTTGACTAGTGTCGGTACTAGAAGTAGCACCCTTTTATGCTGGAGCTAAAGAAGTAGCAACCTGAACCTTATTAGCTCTAGGTTCAACCCTTGAAGGACCATCTTGCTGCATGTAACCAAGCTGACCACACTTAAAACACTTATTTCTCCCCTCATCATGCACTCTATAATTCACTTTCCTACAAAAATGACAAGGGAGGGGGGAAATAAGGTTGACTGAGCTCTACTGGCCTGAAATTGGGCACCTTGTTCCATAAAACAACTTTCAGCCTAGAATCAACGATCACCAAAAGGCTTAGGATATAGAGCACTAGCCGTAGAATAAGAAATAAAATTTTCCTACTTTTCTTTAAACCACTGCTTACCATCTCTACCACTATTCTGCTAGCCTCCACCCTGCTCAGAATACCTAAATTTCTTACTTTATCTTTCCCTTATTACGACTTATTTCTTCTTTTCCTCCTCAACTTATTGCATGTACTCCACAAGCCTAGATATATCCATGTAATTATTTAGCAAGGCGTCTTTACACTCTAACACCAAGTCCCGAGACAAGCCCAAGCAAACTTTCTTATCTTAGCCCCCGTAGAAGACACCAACTTTAGAGAATAATGGGATAATTGATGAAACTTCAAGGCATACTATTCCATAGTCATTCTACATTACTTCAAATTCACGAACTCCTTAGCTTTCGCCTAACTCAACTCCTGAGAAAAGAAGTGATCAAGAAAGACACTAGAGAAGTCATCTCACATAACTGGCTCAACGTACTCACCCCTTGACTATTCCCACTCCTCATACTACTAAAATAACATATCCTTCAACTGATATATGGCAGACTCCACACCCTTAGAGTCAGAAGCATGCATCACTCAAAAGATCTTTTCCATCTTATCTATGAACTTGTAATGATCCTTTAGGTTATTTTTCATATTCTTGCTTATTTTGTTGACAGAGCATATCCATAGCTACCCAAGTTCATTAGTGACTTATTGGAACCAATAGATCAGTTACCTAATGGTTTGTTTGTTTTTTAGAACCACTTTCTCTATTCGAAGTCTTCGTTGGTCCTAATTGACCACCAAGTGAAAACTCTAGTAAAACACCTTAAATGAAAAATTCAACTTTTCCAATGCATTCAAAACGTCAAAATCTATGTGGTTATATATTTTATTTTCTTAAAAGGGACTCCAAATGTATCTCGAGGCATTGGCTGAAGCCCAAAACCAAGTTCCAAGATTCAGCCATGCCTTGAATAGCAAGATATGCTATGACCATGGAGGTCTAGGTGAAAATAAGGTGCCATAATTGTGTCCAGGTAGAGGGCATAACCACGCTACTAGAGACTTGGATGGAACCTATTTAAGGGTTGTCTTGCCCAAAATTTTGGCCATTTTGTGCCTCCCCCTTAAGCTACAAACCCTAATGGAGTGTAAAATCATCCAAGTGAGTTTTGTGGGTATATTAATATATCAAAAAACTTGTGAAATTGAATCTTGATACAAATCTAAGGTAAGATTCTTTCTAGTTGGTGTTAAATTCTTAATTTCTAGACCCAAAACCCCCAAGTGTTTGAGGCTCAATTGTAGCCTCAAATGTGATTGATTTACTCAAATTTCTTGAGGGTTATAACTCCTTAATGATAGTTGAACAATGGGTTGGTCTTGGAAACTTATTTTTTGAAGGTAGAATCCACTTGGGGTTTTTTGAACCCATGACACAATAGTGCCATAATGGGTATTGTTATTCTTGTTGTAATGCTTAGATTGTATTATTTATAGCTTGGCTAGTGGAAGAAGAAGCTTCAAGAAAAGGAAAGGCTAAGCTTGTTGGTTCGTGAGTTGCTTGGAATCAAGTTAGGTTAGCCTTACCTGTAGTTAGATTAAGCTTGATTATAGTATAATTGTTGATATCTTGTGAGATTGGGCGGGGTTTAGATGATAAATGGTTGAATGGTATTATTTAGGATTAGTTGACTCTTATAGGTTATTGAACTTGCAAAGGGTGATGCTTGACCCTTAGCCTAGAACCTTGGATAGTTCTACTAGCAGTCTCATGAATAGTAGGTGAACACTTTAGTTTCTCTAATAAATGAGAATGGTGTTGCTCCTTAACCCTAAGGGTATGTTGACCTAGGTATTTCTTAGTTAGAAAATGATCTTGGTATTGAGTTGACTTAGAAAGAATTCTTGTTGAAGACTTAATGTATAGGCTTAGTAAGGATTGATAAGCCCTTATGGTGTGATTTAGATAACTTAGCCTAATTTTGGGTAGAAGTTAGTCTTATGATAGCAAACTTTGGAATTCTTGGGATTTAGGAGTGGTACTTGACCCGCCTTAAGCTTGAACTATGAAATCTCTTAGAGACCTAGATACTTGATGAATGTCTAGTTATGTTATTGAGATTATATTAGTTAAACCCGATTGTTGGATTATGTATATGGTCGATAGTTGGATAATGGGTATACTCGATTGATTATCTTGTAGTCATGATATGGATTACCTTGGAAAGGTGGTGATTATGTATAACATATGAATGCTCATACTCATACTTATACTCATATTATGTGGTGATGATTAATAGTTAAGTAGTATGGTATGTATATCTTATACCCCTGTTACCCTATTATTGTGAACTTATGTAAGTTTATTGATTTGGATATGTATATGGATGTGTGTTGTTATCTTGAAGGATATGTTAATTTTATGATGATACCCGGTGAATCCATAAGAGGTAATGATGTTATGATGATACCCGATGAAGCTGGAGGATTTATTGATATTATGATGACACCAGGTGAATCCAGAAGAGGTAATGATGTTATGATGATGCCCGGTGAACCCGGAGGATATGTTAATATTATGATGATACCCGATGAATCTAGAAGAGGTAACTGTGTTATGATGATGTTCAATGAATTCGGAGGATATATTGATGTTATGATGATACCAAGTGAATTTGAAAGAGGTAATGTTTTGATGATGCCCGGTGAATCTGGAGGATATGTTGATGTTATGATAATACCCAGTGAATCTGAAATAGGTAATGATGTTATGATTCCATGTGGGGTAATGTAACGCCCCAAAATTGAGTCTCGGGACGTCACACGGTGCTTAAGGCTACAAGTATCCCTAAGCTATCCCTTTGAGCCTATCACTACTTATAATAACTCATTCAAGAAGGAATATACAAAACACTGCCACTGTCATATCAAATGAAAGGAAATATGAAGATAATACTCGGTCCAAATGACCATAATACTAGAAATCTCAACACAACTACAATCTGATAACTAGTCTGACAAAGCCTCTACTACTTCATGAACTAGAGAGCTGTTGGGACAGGTCCCCATCTAACTCAAACTGGACTGACAGTAATAACATAACCACTCAAATACTGAAATATCTGAAGATAGGCCTTCGAACCATGAGGATTCACCACAAGAGAAATATAGACAAAGGTACTCGAGAATCACTGACGAGACTGGGACTGAGCACCTGAACCTACATTATCAGACAATGTAGCACATAGACGTATATGTGGATCAGCACTTGGGAATGTACTGAGTATGTGGGGGGTGTATGCATTTACATAAAACAATGTTAATACTTTTTAATCAAATCATGCATGCAAATAGGAATGACTTACATAGCTTGAATAAGTCTAAAATGTAAAGCTCATAAATCATGTAGAATGAAATATGTAACACAAATCTCGTGAGTCATTATACTTTGGCTTTAAAATATGTACTCTTCTCTTATTCTCATTACTCATAGTCTGAAGAAAACTTTAAACAATACTTTCAACTCATGCACATATCTCTTGGGGAGTAAAATTTCCTTAATTCTCAATAACTTATAACTCTTTTGAACTCAAACACTTGGAACTCAGAATCATATAACTTTGGTTTGAAAACCGGTGATCAACTCGTATTAGTAGGGAAAACTACTTCCTTCTTCAGAAAATACTCAAAGCAGTTCATTCATTTTAGAAAATATCTTATCCCAAAGCTTTAGGGAAATGTTCTATCTCAATGGAAAAATATATTAGTTTAGGGAGGTTCTCTTAACTGACATAAACCATGCAAGCTACATGGATTCCAAAGTCTTGTCCTCCTAAGAAAGAAACCTCACATCGGGGAGAGGCGTCATATTGATAACGCTCAACTTACATGTCAATTTAGTGCAAGACGATCGTCGGTAATATATTTACCCAACTTTGGAGTCGGGGTTGAATCCACGAGGAATAATGTGAGTGGTGATTAAACTAATTTGAAACTATAGCTATAAGTTGAATTCAAACAAATGATATGAAAAGATAAAATGAGTTTTTTTGATGATCAACAAATAATTGTTGGTCACTTTAGTTTCAGTGTTTGTAATCAAGAGTTTAAGGAAAAGCAGAGTTATGTTCACTATGGGTGTTGGGATTTGACAGATGCTAGTAACGATTCAAGATTCTTGTGTTAGGTAGGAACAACGGATTATCCTTGTCGAATTTATGCCTAAATGTCTCTCGACCCATTTAAGCATTTAACTAACTAATTCTCTCGAACTTAGGGAGTTTATATTTTATAACAGGATGTTATCTCAGGTTAATTAATCTTGTTACAACATTAATTATTAAACGGATGGTTGGTAGCTTCCAAGTCCCTGTTGATAATTCGCTTCTTACTAGGGTTGATTTCTTAGTTCAAGAAAATCACTAGTAAGCAGGACCTATTGTTTGAAACCAATAGATAAAGTGTAAAGCAGAGGGATTACGAAGAAGTTACTACCACCATTAGAATCTTGAACGCATAGTTGCGTTACAAAACCAAACCCATAGATCCCATAACTCGGGTTAAGGGTTTTAGCTACTCATACTATAAAGAGCAATACAACTTGTTGAATTCATAATGCTATGGAATAATACTTACAGCAAAAATGAATAGCAATAGTTGTATCTCGGATTAAATTGCAGTAAAAAAATCCCAAAAAATAATATGATAATCTCTCCAAAGCTAACTGTAAACTTGTATCCAAAAACTAGAGAGTAAACACGTGAAGTTCAAGTCCAGAATGTCGAGTACCAGCCCCCAAGAAAACCCTAAACAATACTTTAAATAGTTCACCCTAATTATGAAAATGAAATCACAAAGTTCAGTAATTTCTTGGACAGGTGACGACATTTTGTGACGCCTTATCAGGAGTCTGACGACTTATCACAGATGTCGTCAGCTCCCCTTTGCTTTTAACATTCGCTGCCTTAGGCTGGCGATGAAGCGTGATGGTTTATCAGATCTTTGATGAATTATCATAGATGTCATCGATGATTTACTTCATCTCTCATATTCTGCCTTAGGCTAATGATGATCTTGACGGCTTATCACATGTCATCGACACTTCTTTCAGCTGAATCCCATTCTCTATTTAAGGCTACGATAAAGCTGATAACTTATCAGAGTGCTGACGACTTAGCAGGAATGTCATCAGCCACACTTCTCTTCTATTTGCTTCAGATTTCAACTCTTTTACTTCCATCATTGTTGGTTCTCTTGCATTTTGACTTTCACTGCAAAATCAAAGATAAAATAATCAAAAACGACAAAAGTTACTTAAGACTTTGCAATTATTCTTAATTAAAAGACTCAAATGTGTTAGCATCTGCTCACACATCAACACCTTCAACTTAAAACAATTTCTTGTCCTCAAGAAACTAAAACACAACCAAGAGGATACAAAGTACATTTGGCAGTCAATCATCTATATTATCTTAAAACCATCTTTACCTTCTCCAAGGTTAATTAATTCCAAATCAACTGTGTATGCTACTGAAGAACAACAATGGGACATGTAGGATTCAAGATATGGCATTAATTCAGCAACAACAACCATTCATGTATCAAGTTTACGCTATCTAAACAAGTTAGCAACTAGCAATGTAACCAGTGTTCCCTCACTACAAAGAAGTCCCACTTCACTTATATCAGACATTACATATGTAACCATGGGGACAATCACCAGAAACTCACTCTCAGAATGAAGTTCCGATCAATGTATGCCGAATACCATAGGCTTGCCCTTATTTTCATTACCAAGACTTTCAGACAGGTCAACTAGGATTACTATAGGTCTTCTCTTTGGCTCGTAATGTAGGCTAGGGGATGACATGATACTCGATGATATTTAAGGTGACTGAGCCTCCTTGACACTACACTAGCTTCTGGGGTCTCATTTATTAACCTTTTTCTATTCTTCTCTTTTCTTGATCACACATATTCAGGATGGGTGCAGTCTTTTTGACAATCATTTCTTTTTTTTTCACAACTTTTCTTTTCTTATTCTTTTTCACCATACCCAGATTTTTATTCTTTTCTTTTATTCTACTTTTCTTCATACTTATTTTACATCACACACCCTTATGGTAGCCACCCTCAACTTAGGCTATTTGTGTAAGTTAAAGTGCACAATGTCTAAGGAGGACCAGAGCCAAAATAGGTTTACTGTGATACAAATGGGAAGGTGATAGGTATAATAAAAAGAATAGGCCTTCAGGCTCAAAATCAAGATCAAGGGATATTATTTACACATGGAAGGTCATTTTGGCTAAAAGTGGAATAATATCAACGATCTCTGATCCTTTTCTAACTGCTATCCTACAACCAAAGCAAGACCAACTGGGCAAGTTCTGGATTTAACACACAATGGGAACTAGGTAGTATCTCACACACACATGGAACAAAGGTACATCACAAGCTACTACCCATTCGGTTCATGCAATTGTTTAGCAATGGTTATCATGTCACTAGTACTAATGTCATAACAAGATGCATAGTGGTCACACATAAATGCATATCACACAGTTATAGAATAGTCCATTAGAGAGGTGTTCAAAAATCAACAAAAACATGTTAACTACCTAAGGTACTTGTATTTCTCCTAGTCAACTGCAATATTTTACAACAAATCAAAATACACCTAAATATGCCTGCTCTACTAGGAACAAGACTCCGGGGAAAAGAGGCACGACAACAAAAATCCTAAGAGGACATCAACACCCACAGGTATCCCCACCCTCAACTTAAAATCATGTAAAGTCCCCAATGCGTCAAACCAAAACAAGAGAGTTAGAAACATACCTATGGCACCATGGGTGCGAAGATCTGATGCCAATCATATAATACGAATACAAACAACAAAATACCTTGGGTTACCTCCCAAGCAGCGCCTGATTTAATGTCGCGACACGACCCAACTTAGCTTTTTCCTCCACCTTGAGGATATGAATTTCACCCCTAACTTAGAGTCTATTTTCTTGCCTCGCTCATAGGTGGTGATACAAAAATTAAGAAGTCGTGTAATGGATTGAGCGTGGTAAACTACTCAGCATTAAAGTGAGGTGTGTTTTTATGTTACTTGTCTAATATAAAATCAAGATTATAGGATTCTTGTTCCTCATCTTCACACTCTTCTACTATTTTAAATGATTCCACAGACAGGATATCATCTAAACATATTATATAAAAGTGCTTCGAATGCGGTCCAACAAATCCAACTTCAAAATTTACACTATCCTCAACACCTTCACTATTATTCACCTTCTCAATGTCAGTTTCAAGATCAAGATGACAATCGAGTGGCTGTGATTCTTGTGTTTTCTCCACAAATTGGCTAATGTCCTCCTCATATTCTTCTTTGTTTAGACATTGTAGACATGGTGGCAGTGGTAACTCCTTCAGCTCTGCCCACAAATGTTCTTGATTCTCTAAAATTCATTTTATCAATTTGTCCATTTGAATCGTGATTGCACACATATCTTCAGAATGATCACTTTGACCACAAGCCAAACACCAAGCTACAGTCTATTCCCCAGTTAGAACAGTGTCTGCATCATATTGTGAAGGTCCCGTCCATGCACTTCCATCTAAATCTGGACATTAAGCCTCATAATGTGGTCCCCCATAATAATAACAAGAATCATCATCAATCAAAAAAACATCTATCCAGGCTGACATCTCAAGGAAGGTGTGAGAAAAAAATAAAAATAAAAGGAAATAAAAATTTAAAAAAATAAAAAAAAATCAACTAAGCAAATATTTACAAGTTTGAATTCAAGCAAGTAAGCTAAAATTTCAAATCAACTCAATACGTCAAATTTTTCCCCGACAACAGCGCCATTTTTGATAACGCTCAGCTTACACGTCAATTTAGTACAAGGCGGTCGTTGTCAATATATTTACCCAACGTTGAAGTCGGGGTTGAATCCACGAGGAACAATGTGAGTGGCGATTAAACTAATTTGAAACTATAGCTATAAGTTGAATTCAAATAAATAATACGAAAAGATAAAATGAGGGTTTTTGATGATCAACAAATAATTGTTGGTCACTTTAGTTTCAGTGTTTGTAATCAAGAGTTTATGGAAAACCAGAGTTATGTTCACTATGGGTGTGAGGATTTGACAGACGCTAGTAACTATTTAAGATTTTTGTGGTAGGTTGGAACAATAGATTATCCTTGTCAAATTTATGCCTAAATGTCTCTCGACCAACTTAAGCATTTAACTACCTAATTCTCTCAAACTTAGGGAGTTTATATTTCATAAGAGGATGTTATCTCAGGTTAATTAATCATGCTACAACATTAATTATTAATGTAACGCCCTGATTTTCTGAATCAAAATACTACACGGTGCTCATGACCTCGAGGGACCACAATCTAACCCATGATTGATATCTGTACCCATACACTACATAATATACATATAATACATGGAAAACCTGAACATGAAGGCCATAAGGTTCAACTGAAGAGATATCGTAACATCCATGGGGTAATGAATACCCAAAACAACTGAATATAAAAATAAATACTAAATCTGATAGGTAAATCTGACTAAATCTAAAAGCCTCTAAGTACTGTCTGAATAAGGAGTTGAAGGAACAAGTCTCCAACTAACTCCG
>NC_061111.1:160467924-160505247 GCF_002878395.1 Capsicum annuum | reverse complement strand
TTGTACTCTTGAATGAGGGTTCTTGAAGCCCTTGACTTGGGAACCTTAAATCTTGACTCAATTTAGAAAATCTATGGTGGATTGTTGATATTCTTGGAAGAGGTTTTGGATACTTAGGGTTTTTGTTGAGAGAAAACTTGAGAAAAACTTTATAGAATGTTTGTAAATGACTTTAATTTGGTGTTTTTATGGTTTAAGAGGCTTGGAAAAAGTCCAAAGTGCCCTTTTTAACTTTTGTACGAAGCTGGAAAAATTGAACTGGGAATCCGATTTTATGGGCCACCGCAACACACCACTATCGCGGTGGCTCACTGGAAATTAACAAATGGGAATTTGGGAGTCACCGCGATGCAGAGCCATCGCGTTGTAGTTGGGACCTGAAACTTCAGTGCGACACGTCACAATCATGCTAGGCCACTAGAAATTGACTATTGAGAAATTAGGGTCCTCCGCGATGCGCCACTATCGTGGAGTTCCACTGGAATTTGACAATTGTCAAGTAGACCCCCTCCGCGACGCGCCAAGCACTAAAATGACTCTGTTTTATGACTAGGACTTAAATTAGCCATAACTTCTTATCCGGGCATCGGATTTGGGCGAATCTTATATCGACAGAAAGCTTATCAAATTTCCCATGTGATAAAAACTCGAAATTAGGGAAATTCTATATGGTTAACATAATACTCACTTAGGAAGTCACTCCTTAACCTTCTTGAGGAGAAATTAAGATTAGGAAAAATTCAGGGTATTACAATATCTCCCCCTTGGAAACATTTGTCCACGAATGTCGCTAGTTAAGCTAAGAGCACGGAGGAAATTGAGTACATAAAGCTTGAAGAACTCATTAAACTAGCTCTATGTCTTTCTAAACTCTTGAATACCCCAGAAATTGTAAGAAATCATGCAAGAATAGATATATAGCTGAACTTTAGATTAGAAGGGCTGAATTAAGGAAAAATAATACCTTCGGCTTGATCTGAACTCGCGGAAAAGAGGTACGGGTACTTGGCCCCATGTCTGCTTCTGCCTCCCAAGTAGTGCCCTCAACTGACTGGTTCCACCACAAAACTTTGACCAAGGGAACCTTTTTGTTCCTCAGCCTACGAATCTAAAAATCTAAAATCTCAACAGGAATCTCATCGAAGGAAAGACTGTTCTGAATATCAGCACTCTCTAAGGGATCTACTATAATAGAATCACCAATATGCTTTTTAAGCATGGAGACATGAAAATAGGATGAATGGCTAACAACTTTGCAGGCAACTCAACCTCATAGGCTACTTTCCCAACATGGCTCAAAACACTATACGGGCCAACATAACGGGGACTAAGCTTTCCATTTTTACCAAACCTCTTCACCTATTTCATGGGTGAAACCTTCAAGTACACCAAATCACCCACCTTAAACTCAATATCCTTTCTACTCACATCGGCGTATGACTTTTGATGACTCTGAGCTGTCTTTAACCTCTCTCTAATTAACTTAACTTTCTCCATAGCTTCAAACACTGCATCAGGTCCAACCAAAGCAGATTCACTTACTTCAAACCAACCTATGGGTGATCTACATCTCCTACCATATAAAGACTCAAATGGTGCCATCCCAATGCTAGCATAGTAACTATTTTTATAGGCGAACTCTATCAATGGCAAATACTCATCCCAACTACCTTTGAAATCAAGATCACACGCCCTCAACATGTCTTCTAGGGTCTGAATGGTCCTCTCAACCTGACCATCTGTCTACAGATGAAAAGCGGAACTCAAAAGAACTTGGGTACCAAGACCCTGCTGAAATGCCCTCCAAAGCTGAGAGGTAAATTAAGTACCCCTATCTAAAATAATAGACGAGGGAATTCGGTGCATCCTGACTAACTCCCGGATATACAATCTAGCATAATCCTTAGTTGTATAAGATGCATGCAGGGGAAATAAGTGCGCGGACTTAGTCAACCTGTCTACAACAACCCAAATAGAATCATGATGACGGCACAAAAGAGATAACCCAGTCACGAAGTCCATATTCACCACCTCCCACTTTCAAGTAGGTATACCAAACTCTTGCATCACACCACTAGGTCTTTGGTTCTTTACCTTAACCTGTTGGCACGTTGCACACTTTCCTACAAACTCAGCTATATCCTTCTTTATACCATTCCACCAATAGATTTTCTGCAAGTCACGGTACATCTTGGTAGTGTCGGGATGAATCGAATACCGCACGCCATATGCTTCAGTCATAATCCTCTGCCTCAGATCATCAACACACAAAACACATAATTTACCCTGCAATCTCAACACGCCATCTCCTCCTTGGGAGAAAACCTCTACCTTTTGGTCCTTAACTAACTTCTTCAGTTTGACCAAACTAGGATCTCTATTTTGCTTCTCCTTCACTTCTAAAACTAAAGAAGATTCAAAACTGCTTTGCACCAAAGTACATCTCTCAGCTGAATCAAGCAACCTAACACCCAATTTAGCCAGAAAATGCACATCATGAGCTAACTCTTTCTTACCTTTCTCTACATGAGCAATACTACCCATAGATAATCTGCTAAGGGTATCCGCCACTATATTGGCCTTGCTCGGTGATACAACACACTCATATCATAGACTTTTAACAACTCTAACCACCTCCTCTACCTAAGATTCAACTCCCTGAGTAAAACATACTGTAGGCTCTTATGATCAGTAAACACATCAACATGAACACCATAAAGATAGTGTCTCCAGATTTTCAAAGTAAAAACCACAACAGCTAACTCAAGATCATGGGTTGGGTAATTCTTCTTATACGGCTTTAACTGTCTAGAGGCATAGGCTATAACCTTACCTCTTTGCATCAACACACAACGCAAACCAATTCTAGAAGAATCACAATACACTACAAATCTTGGGAGAGACTGAACTCTCGGACCACTCAAAAACTAGCTCATCAGGGAACTGAAACTTGACCACACGGGTACGACAGTCTATAGATGCATAACAAGAATGAAGCCAATCCATACCCAGAATAAGGTCAAAATCCACCATGTCTAACTCTATTAAATCAGTAAGTATGACTCTATAAAGAAAAGTAACAAGACAATCTCTACAAACTTGTTTAGCAACAACTGACTCCCCTACTGGTGTGGAGACTTGAAAGGCTCAGGAATCTTTTTGGGACTCATTTTAAAATTTACAGCCACAAGTGGGGTCACATAGAAGAGACTTGACCCGGGGCCCAACAACACATAAACATCAAAACAAAAAACGTGGAGCATACTAGTAATAACATCTGGAGAGTCCTCCTGCTCCTGTCGGTATGGTAAGGCATAGAATCTGTTTTGGTGCTGACCGCCAGCAGTGCTAGATGAAGTGACCTGAACAGGGACGGGATGAGGGACATGAGCTGGTGTACTAGTAGTTTGTGCCTGAGGTCGGGCATCTCTAGTCCTGATAATGCTCAAATTACACTCTTGAATGGGTGTAAACGATCATTGTCAATATAAAACCCAACTAGGTTGGGGTCGAATCCCACAAGGAACAATGTGAGTGGCGATTAAACTAGTTTGAAACTGCTACAAGTTAAATTTAAACAATCGATATAAAAAGATAAAATGGGGGTTTTGGAGATTAGCAAATAATTTTTTTTGGTCACTTTAATTTCAGTGTTTGAAATCAGTCTAAATGAGAAACCAGAGTTATATTTACCATGGGTTTTGGGAATTGACAAATACTAGGTAATGCTTAGGATTCTTGAAGTAAGTAGAAACAACAGAATATCCCTGACGACGATACTATCTGACTTATCTCTCGACCTCACCAGACAATTTATCATCTAATTCTCTCAAAACTTAGATAACTTAACTATTTCCAATAGGATTTTATCTCAGGTAGATTTATCCAGTTATGGCATTGATCATTACATAGAAGGTTGGTAGCTTCCGAGTCCCTGTTGATAATTCAGGGCCTCTAGTCTATGTCTCCGTTAGAAGCAAATAAAACCTAAGGCATAACCTAATGTTTGCAACTAGTAGATTTCAGTTAAAACAATAGAATTTCAAGACGTCCTACTACTCTTTGAATCCATTAAATACCTAGTAACCTATCAAACCCTAGTCCATGGATCCCATTCAGCTAATGGAATTAGCCTCTCATGATTTGATGAATGAAAAACAAAGTTGAATTCATGATAATAAGAATAAACTTATGAACCGATGAAAATAAACAAGTAGTTTCTTCAATTTAATCCCGAAAATAGGAATCCACAAATAGTTGTTAAGTGTTGAAGAAAATAAAACTCTCCAAAACTAAAAAAATAGAACTCTCTGAATAAACCCTAAAAGATGCTATTTATACTAAATCCTAATTAAGGAAATAAAATAGCAAATTCAATTAATTCTCGAATTAGGTGACGCCCAAGCTGACGCCGCGTCAAGAGTCTGACGCCCTATCACAGATGGTGTCAGACTTGCTCTAGTTTCTTTAATTCTCTACCTTAGGCTGATGATGACTCTGATGCCGCATCAAGGATCTGGCGACGTATCACCAACATCGTTAGATGTCTTCTCCTATCACTGATTTTCTGCTTAAGGCTGACGCCATTCTTGATGCCTTATCACCCACTTGATTCCATATCACAGACGTCGTTAGAACTACTTCTCATCTCTAATTCCTTGGTTAAGGCTGACACTTCTTCTAATAGGCTATCACAAGGCTGACGACTTATCACGGATGTCGTCAGCCGTGTTTTCTTCTATTTTGCTCAGATTTTTAACTCTTTTGATCCATTGTCATTTATCTCCATTCCTTTAGCCTTCTACTACAATATCATGAGCAAACATATCAAAACAAAAGTTGCTTCAGAATTCACAATTATTTTGAGCTAAAAAACATTAAATATGTTAGCTTTTGCTCACACATCAGGTCCCCCACCTAGCATGAAGACAATCTCTAAGTCTGTGGCCCTGCTTGCCATAACCAAAACAACCCCTCAAATCTGCAAAACATTCACCGGGATAATACCTACTACACTTAGCACAAGGAGGATAATGAGGCCTATTACCAACACTGTTCTACGACCTAGACATAAAAGACCTACTCCTTTGCTCCTGCCTACCTCTAGGCGTGGGACCATTAGCTGATGAAGGCGCTGGAATAGACGGACGTCTCTAAAATTGAGGGAGGTTTCCTCTATGGAACCTAGGCTGACTATACTAATGCTGCTCAGATCTAGCCCTCTTGTTACCCTTCACTCTATCTCTCTTCCTTATCTTATCTGCCTCTATCTGCTTTGCATGTATCATCAATCTAGATAGATCCATATCCCTATACAACATCATATTACTACACTCTTTCAGCACCAAACCATAAACACCTGTCACAAACTTGCTCATACTAGCTAGGGTGTCAGAAATCAAATCAGGAGCATACTTGGCCAACTAGTTGAACTTTAAGCAGTACTCCTTAACAGTCATGGAGCCCTGCCTTAAGTTCATAAAATCCTCAATCTTTGCTTCTCCCATCTCAAGCAGAAAAAACTTGTCCAAGAATGCATCTTGGAACACCTCCCAAGTCATAGGAGCAACATCCTCACCTCTACCCTTCCTCTATAATATAATCCAGTCATAAGCTATGTCTTTCAACCTATAAGATTCCAACTCAACACTTTTTTCCTCAGAAACATGCACCACCTGTGTGATCTTTCTCACCTTCTCAAGGTACAACTGTGGGTCCTCACCTGCCTTGGACCCATAAAACTCTGGCTGATTCATCTGCATAAAATCACAGATCCTAGAAGTAGCTACATCACCTCCCTACTGATTTGCAACTACAACCTGTTGACCCAAACATTAGTGGTGACTACTTGGGATAATGCCTGAAAGGCCGCTCGAAACTCAGCATGAGACACTGTCTTATTTAAGGGATCAACAGGCTGGGGTTGCTCATTATCATTTCTATGGGAATCCTCTCTTCGGAGAGGCATTTTATGAAATAAAAGAGCACGAATTATTAGATGAGAGGGACAACTGTAGGCACAATAGAATCTTAAAGAAAGAAGCAATTTTTCCTAAAATGTCTTGTAGTTTCTTTCTCATAGATATGGCGCGCTACACACCGATGATCAAGACTCTACTTAACGTAGCTTGTCAGACTCCCTAGGACTCCTAAAACCTTAGGCTCTGATACCAAGTTTGTAACGCCCCAAAATTGAGTCCCGGGACGTCACACGGTGCTTAAGTCTACAAGTATCCCTAAGCTATCCCTTTGAGCCTATCACTACTTATAATAACTCATACAAGAAGGAATATACAAAACACTGGCACTTTTATATCAAATGAAAGGAAATATAAAGATAATACTCGGTCCAAATGACCATAATACTAGAAATCTCAACACAACTACAATCTGATAACTAGTCTGACAAAGCCTCTACTACTTCATGAACTAGAGAGCTGTTGGGACAGGTCCCCAACTAACTCAAACTGGACTGAAAGTAATAACATAACCACTCAAATACTGAAATATCTGAAGATAGGCCTTTGAACCATGAGGATTCACCATTGGAGAAATGTGGACAAAGGTACTCGAGAATCACTGACGAGACTGGGACTGAGCACCTGAACCTACATTATAAGACAATGTAGCACATAGACGTATATGTGGATCAGCACTTGGGAATGTACTGAGTATGTGGGGGGTGTATGCATTTACATAAAACAATGTTAATACTCTTTAATCAAATCATGCATGCAAATAGGAATGACTCACATAGCTTGAATAAGTCTAAAATGTAAAGCTCATAAATCATGTAGAATGAAGCATGTAACACAAATCTCATGATTCATTATACTTTGGATTTAAAATCTATACTCTTCTCTTATTCTCATTACTTATAAGCTGAAGGAAACTTTAAACAATACTTTCAACTCATGCATAGATCTCATGGGGAGTAAAACTTCCTTAATGCTCAAGAACTTTTAAATCTTTTGAACTTAAACACTTGGAACTCGGAATTATATAACTTGAGAAAAACTCTATGACCATTAGGTCAAAATATTTCTCAATAATCTCATAAAAATCCACTTTCAAAATAATCTTATGGTTCATAAGAACACAACAATCAAATCTATAATATCATGTGATAAAGTGGATTTCAAAACTCTATGACCATTAGGTCAAAGCATTTCTCAATAATCTCAAAATACTCAAATCATGGGTGCTTATAGGATAATAGTTCATAAAATTTCAAGTCTCAAGTAGGGCTTAATGACCCATAATTCAATCTCACGTTAAAACTCATCATAATGCATAATAGATAGCATATAGATTCATAATTCGTGTAGAA
Source organism: Capsicum annuum (assembly GCF_002878395.1). Lineage (NCBI taxonomy): Eukaryota > Viridiplantae > Streptophyta > Magnoliopsida > Solanales > Solanaceae > Capsicum > Capsicum annuum. The sequence goes on along the minus strand of NC_061111.1, from coordinate 160,497,917 downwards.
ATTTGGAAGTTACAGTAATTTTTCTCAAAATATCAACATACTCATATACTTCAATATCTCAAACATTGCAACTATTAACTTCTCAAGGATTAAAATCATAGGGTATAAACCCAGCTTCAATTTCTCAAGAAAACATGTAAAAATCATGCCATTAGACTCTCAATTCATGGGTAATATCAAAAGCTTGCATCCAATACCAATGGGTGAAAACCGCCAATTCAATTTCATGTAAAGTCTCATAAATTACAGAAAATTATAGTTGAAATAAGCCTTTGGGCACAAGGGTGAAAGGATTACCCTTGTTCAAAACCCCACATACCTTGAATTTGAAGCTTTGGATGAACTCAAGCTTTTGGGACTATATTCGTACTCTTGAATGAGGGTTTTTAAAGCCCTTGACTTGGAAACCTTGAATCTTGACTCAATTTAGAAAATCTATGGTGGATTCTTGAGATTCATGGAAGAGGTTTTGGATACTTAGGGGTTTTGTTGCGAGAAAACTTGAGAAAAACTTCATAGAATGCTTGTTAATGACTTTAATTTGGCGTTTCTATGGTTTAAGAGGCTTGGAAAAAGTCCAAAGTGCCCTTTTTAACTTTTGTACGAAGCTGGAAAAATTGAACTGGGAATTCAATTTTGTGGGCCACCACGACGCACCACTATCACGGTGGATTATTGGAAATTGACAAATGGGAATCTGGGAGTTACCACGATGTAGAGCCATCGCCTTGTACCACTGGTTGGGACCTAGAACTTCAGCGTGATGCATCAGAATCGTGCTAGGCCACTGGAAATTGACTATTGAGAAATTGGGGTCCTCCACGACGCGCCACTATCATGGAGTTCCACTGGAATTTGACAATTGTCAAATAGACCCTCTCCGGGACGCGCCAAGCACTAAAATAATGTTGTTTTATGACTAGGACTTAAATTAGCCATAACTTCTTACCCGAGCATCGAATTTGGGTGAATCTTATATCAAAGGAAAGCTTATCAAATTTCCCATGTGATAAAAATTCAAAATTAGGGAAATTCTATATGGTTAACATGATACTCACTTAGGAAGTCACTCCTTAACCTTCTCGAGGAGAAATTAAGCTTAGGAAAAATTTGGGGTATTACAGGTAACTTTATATAAGTGCATTTATATATGTGAGGTTATGCCTTGTGTGGCTAAACCATTGGTGTACTCGAGACATTATGTCTTCCTTGGTAATTGATACTCATGATATGTCATTAACTACTAAATAAGATGTACGAACCTTATCGACTCTAATCGGTAACTAGAGATAGTTTATGCCTATTATTGGGTTAAGGCTAATTGGTATATGTAATCTTGTGTAGAACCAGAGGCTCACCTAGTAAATCTACTTGACTTGAATTAATGATTATGTTGTGGAATTTTGCCTAGTAAAGTAGCTTATGTGAGAACTAGTTACTTATAATAAATGACTGCGACTTGTAGGTTTGATGTCTAGCAAACTATTTGATGGACCTTACTTGGTTAAAATATGGAAACTAGTCCTCAAGGTTGTAACATGCCTATAGTAATAGACTTAGTCTGGTATGATGAATGGTTAAGTTGTCATCTAGTATGCAATTCCAAGATGGCCTAATTGATGACTTATATAATGAGAATCCTAGTTAGAGATGGCATTGTGACCGGTACATAATTAATAACATTGGTAACTTGTAGCTTTTCCTTATTTGATGACTAGTAAACTATAAGACTTGTAAACTAGTGTTTCATGGATATGGAGATTATCTAATATAGACTAAACTTAGAGTTTATCAATGAAATAGAGATTAAGTAACTATATAACTATGCAATGGTGATATTGGTTTTGCTGCGATTGAATTGCGGTATTGATATTGATTTTAGACCTCGGTAAGAGGTCATGGCGGAAATAGAAACCCGCAGCTTTGGGGTGAGTTGTTGTGTGTGTGGTTGTGCCTTGACATATTGATGGATTGATCTTTTGGTTTACTCTCTGAGGGTATGGGACTCCATGATGAGTCATGTATTGTATTCCTTGGGTGTAATCTCCAGTAGTATAGGATGCCGTGATGATTTCTTTACTATATACTTTTTGTGTACTTCCCGACGGTATGGGACATCGTGGTAAGTTTTTGTGTTTTATATTCTAATGATGGTTGGTGTTGATTATGGTAAATACATGGTTGTTATTGTATATATGTGGCTTTATTCTATTGAAATAATTACTCTTTTGTATGATGATTATGGTATATGTTGATATGATACGTTATGCTATTTTCCTAGTAGTTTAGTTATTTAATACAATGATATCAAAAATGATTCAGGTTCGATCCTATACCTTGGCTTTAAGTTATTGTCTTACCTTACATCATATTTATATTATAGTTTAGCTCAGTCGGCCAATGATGCCTACTGATTACCCATGTTTTGGTACTTACACTACACTTCTGTACCTTTTTGGTGCAGACCCAGGTTCTAGTTATCGTCATTGAGTCAAGATCGTGCCGCGTTAATCATTTGGAGAAAAGGTGAGTTCTTGGATTTCGAGTTTCCCTCTTTCCCCTCTATCTTTATTTGTCTTTTATTTTTGATACAAATGTATGAGATTATATAAGAAATTTTAGACTTTGAGTTGTAAATTCCTACTGTCAAATCTAGATGCTCCTATACTAATACTATCAGGTAATGTGAATGGTGTTTGAATATTGGTAGTCTTAGGTTGTGGAATGCTATTTTTTATATTATGTTCTTATATAGGATCCATGTTGGACATTTCTACCAAGGTAACCTATTGCATTAGCTTTGGGTTACGGTATCAGCTTACCTACCGATGTGATGTGGTAGGTGCCATAATGACTCAAAAATATGGTCGTGACTAATTAGTATCAGAGCCTAGGTTTCATTGATATTATTGGGACAAGAGCAAGTGTCTAATAGATTCTTGTAGATCGAAGCATTGACATCCGTTTCCTATTTACGGGAGGCTATGAGACATTCGTAGAAGTCCTTCACTTATTTTACTTATATCATGCTACGAGTCTGAGTTGGTTTGTAGGATATTCTGTTGACTTTACTCTTTCACAGATGCCTAGGACATGTACTTCGGTGATACGTGAGGAGGGTACTGAGACCCAAACTCGTAATGTGTCCACAGTTAGGGCTAGGGGTGTACCTCCCCAGGATTCTATTCCTGTTGGCTGAGCTAGAGAGTTCTCCACCTCAGCCAACAGTGGAATAGGGACCGGCCTAGACTCTACTAGGATTCAGCCCCTCTTCTATTCTTAGGGATGCTTTGGTTCAGCTATTGGGTATTATTGATAGTTTGCAGACTACTGGAGCAGCAGTGCAGCCTATAGTTGTAGATCATAGAGTTAAGGTTCCTCCTATTACAGTAGTTGTTTAGTCGACAGTCGTTCAACCAGTTGTGACCCAGCCTACTATGTCTGTGGAGGAGCAAAAAACACTGGGTAGGTTCTTAAGGTTGGCTCCACCTAGATTTTTTTATATTCCTGGAGAGAATATATTTGAGTTTTTGACTGCTTGTAAGGATAGGCTTCATGGGTTAGGCCTTGTTGAGACTCATGGTGTAGACTACACCACATTTCAGTTGGACTTGTTGCTAGACACTAGTGGAAGGGATTTGTGAGTTCTAGGCCTGTTAGATCTTTCCCTCTTTCTTGGGATCAGTTCTCTGAGATATTCTTGGTGAAGTTTATGATGCATATCCTTAAAGGCTATTTGAGAGATCAGTTCTCTATATTGGAGCAGGGTTTTATGACAGTCACGGAGTCTGGGGCTTATTTTCATGAGTTGGCTAGACATGCGACTTCTATCTTAGATACTGAGTATGAGAGAGTTTGCTGATTTGTGAGAGGATTAAGACTTTCGATTCATATGGCTACCTAGAGTTTGGTTATTACAGGTAGGACCTTTTCTGAGGTTGCTGATCATGCTATAGTGATGGAGGACATGCAGTGTGAGGGCCGTGATATGAGGCTCAAGTATCAGGGCAGATTTGGGGGGAGCCATAGTAGTTCCCGATTTGGAGGTGGTGTTCCTTATGCTGGACATCCTCCACATCCATCTTTTTAGCCTAAGAGTCAGATTAGTTGACAGGTTTAGGTAGCTCTTTCGACCGCTGATAGGGCGGTGATCAATCTTTGAGAGGTTCACCTGTGGTCCATGCTAGGCGTGGTAGCTATGTCGGGTTAGCCGGATTTATAGATTCTCATAAGTTTTTCATTGGTACCAAATTCATCTTAATTTGATACTCAGTTGAGGAGTTAGAACTTTTTCAAGTTGGTAGTGTCCCACTTGAGCAACCATCGCATCACGGTGAAGGACAATTTCATAATTATCAATTCCAATGGACCTCCGTGATATAGACGCATTGCGGAGAGGTCCAAATTCCTAATTGTCGAAATCCAGTAGCCCAATGCAACACTGGCGACAATGGAAAAAATGGTATTCCAAAGGGGCACCACGATTGTGGTGCGTCGCAGTGAACGGCTAGTTCCCACGCGTTCTTTTCCAGTGAGCCACCGTGATAGTGGTGTATCGCGGTGACCTATTAAATTGGGATTTTTTATTTTTTCAGTTCCATTTAGAAGTTTAATAGGGGCATTTTGGTCAATCCCCAAGGCCCCAATTCATGTAAAACACAACATTAAGCATATTCCAAAGCACTTTATGCCTATTTCCTCAATTTTCTCTCAAAACAAAACTCTAGAACTTAAGAGCTTCTTCTCCAAGACTCATGATTATTGTTTTACTTGTGGGCTTCCTGGTCATTTCTCTAGAGAGTGCCCTAGTTGTGAGGTGATAGTTGTATCAGCCCAGGGAGCTACTCCCATTAGGGCAGTTCATCCCTCGGGTAGAGGTGATTAAAGAGGTCGTAGAAGTGGTAATCAGGCAGGTAGGGCAGGAGGTCGGTCAGGTGTCCAGCCAGGTGGCGGGCGTGGTCAGTTGTATGGAGTACCTGCTTGGCTCAAGGCTGAAACATCGAATGCTATAGTTACAGGTGTGATTTTGGTATGCCGTAAGTAGGCTATTGTTTTATTTGATCCTGGATCCACTTATTCTTATAAATCCGCTTATTATGCACCATAGTTGGACTTGTCTAGTGATTTATTATCTGTCCCATTGTGCGTATCTACTCCCGTAGGTGATTCTTTAGTAGTGGACTGGGTATTCAGATCTTGTGTTCTGACAGTTAGTGATGTTGATATTTATGTCAATCTTATTATTCATGATATGTTGGATTTTGATGTGATTCTACGCATGGACTGGTTATCCCACTATCATGAGGTCATGGATTAGTTTGCCAAGACCGTTAGCTTAGCTATGCCCGATGTATCCCCAGTTGTGTGGCAGGGAGTGATTAGCTACGAGCCAATGGGGATAATTTCTTATGTTTGTGCCAAATGGCTTATATCGAGGGGTTGCGTGTCTTATCTTACCTATGTATGTAAAACTCGTGTAGATAGTCCGACGCTTGACTCTGTTCCTGTTGTGTGTTATTTTCCTGATGATCTGCCTGGTATCCCTCCTAATCATGATATTGAGTTTTCTATTAACCTTGAGCCTGGCACCTGACCTATATATATGGAACCTTACCTGTAATACCCCATATTTTTCTTAGCTTAATTTCGTCCCTAGAATGTCAAACATTAGTTTAAAAAATGAATACCTTTTTATTTTATATGGAATTTTCCAAATTTTGACTTTATATTGTGTGGGAAATTGAGTAAGCTTTCCATCGGTACCAAATTCACCCAAATCCGATACTTGGTTGAGGAGTTAGAGATTTTTTAATTTGACAGTGTCCCACCTGAGCAACCACCGCATCATGGTGAAGGACAATTTCATATTGTCAATTCTAGTGGGCCTCCATGATATTGGCGCATTGCGGAGAAGTCCGAATTCTCAATTGTTGAAATCCAGTAGCCCAACGCGACACTGGCGACAGTGGCCAAAATGTCATTCCAAAGGGGCACCGCGATTGTGGCGCGTCACGGTGAACGCCCAGTTCCCACTTATCCTTTTCCATTGACCCACCGTGATAGTGGCGCATTGCGGTGACCTATTAAATTAGGAATTTTACTTTTTTTCCAGTTCCATTTAGAAGTTTAATAGGGGCATTTTGGTCAATCCCCAAGGCCCCAATTCATGTAAAACACAACATTAAGCATATTCCAAAGCACTTTATGCCTATTTCATCAATTTTCTCTCAAAACAAAACTTTAGAACTCAAGAGCTTCTTCTCCAAGAAATCAAAATCCTCCAGAGTTTCTTCAAGAAAGCTCTAAATTGAGGATTCCCAAGGCAAGATAACCAAGAACTCAAATAGGAATCAATAATTCAAGTTTCTCCATCTAATCATCTACCAAGGCGTGTGGGGTTTATGAACAAGGATCTTCTTTCATCCTTGTACCCAAAACCAAGCTTTTATTTAAAATTCATATGATTTTGAATGATTATACATAAGAATTGAATTATGGTTCATACCCATTATTGCTCTTTGCAAGATTTTGAGATTTCAAGTGTTTTAGAAGATGAATTGCATGTCTATTTTCATATTTTCATGCCTATTACAGTAATTTACAGATTTCGAGATGAACTATCATTGTTTTCAATATCAAGCATGATTATTATTATGTTTTGACATGAGTTTGAAGCATGGGATATTACCCAAGATTGAACATTATTATTTCAAGAAAGATGATGCTTTAAGTATCCTATTATCAAATTATCTATAGATTTTTAGTAAATCTTTGATCTTTTAATCATCGGATTAGCTATGGAATCCACTTTCCAAATTATTATAGATTACAGAATTTAGTTCAGCTTTATTTATAGATTTTATCAAATAAATGCATAATTGGTTTTAGATAAACCCTTATGCTAGTTTTAAAGTAGATTTTCAACAGAATGAGCGTATCAAATAAAAATGGAGTAGTATTTAGCACCAAGCGGGAGGTGTGGGATTAGCGTGCTCTATCTTTCACAGAACTACGTAGCCAACGTAGGTACAGATTATGAGATTATTCCCATTTCTATATGGATGATAGATTTAGATTGTGATCGATTACATGGAAAATAGGTTATACTCTCTGGAAAGAGTATGACACCTCTCCTCAACGTGAGGTTTCTTTTTTAGAAGGACGAGACATTGGACTCCATGTAGCTTTCATGGTTTATGTCGGTTGAGAGAACCTCCCTAACAGTAAAAGCTTTCAGAATAGTTTTAAAGTATTTTTCCTTACTAGTAAAGAAAAGCTTTGAAAGAATCCCCTTAAGATAAAGTGTTTTCCTTACAGATAAACTTCAGATAAAGTATTTTCCCTTGCAGAATAGTTTTCCCTAATAGTAAAGCCTAACAGAAAAGATTTGCAGAAAAGTTTTTAGAAAACTAAGTGAAAAGGCTCACAAATTTACTCAGATTATGCTTTATAGAAAGATAACAATTACAGACTTCAACTTTTAGATTCAGATTTCAGAAGTGAGCTCTTTCTACACTTCGATAATATGATTTACAGACAGAATACAAGTACAACTTTCAGAACTAAATTTTATGATTTTTATCTTCCGCTTATTTCATTCAGATTTATGCATTTTATTTAGTTGCTTATGAGTTATACTAGTAGAAGGGTTAGCTTGGGATCACTTGTGGTCCTAAGCACCGTGTGATTTCTCGATACTATTTTTGGGGCACTACATTACCGTATGGCTCTTATAGAGCTTAAAAAGCTGACTCTCAGCTCCAAGATCTTCTTAGCAAGGGGTTTATTAGACCGAGTATGTCCTCGTGGGGAGCCCCTATTTTATTTATAAAGAGAAAAGATGGTTCAGTGCGGATGTGTATTGATTATAAGCAGCTTAACAAAATAACAGTGAAGAACTGTTATCTTATGCCTTAAATTAATGACTTGTTTGACCAGCTTCAGGGTGCAGTTGTATTTTCTAAGATAGATTTGAGGTCCAATTATCATTAGTTGAGGATTCGGGCTGAGGATGTCCCGAAGATAGCCTTTAGAACCTGCTATGGTCATTATGAGTTTTTAGTAATGTCTTTTGTGTTGACTAATGCCCCAGCCGCATTCATGGATTTGATGAACCATTTGTTAATACCCTATCTAGACTCCTTCGTTATTGTGTTCATTGATGATAGTTTTGTGTACTCGAGGAATAGTAAGGAACATGCGCAATATTTAAGGGTTGTGCTCCAGGTTCTGTGAGAACATGCATTTTTTCCAAGTTCTCTATGTATGAGTTTTGACTTGAGTTAGTGTCTTTTCTTGGACACGTGGTGTCCAAGGTGGGTATTATGGTAGACCCGCCTAAGATTTCTGCAATTCGTGGTTGGGCTAGGCCAACGTCTTCGACTGAGGTTTGCAGAATTTCCTTTTCAATGGTCCGATGAGTGTGAGTTGAGCTTTGGAAATCTTAAGGATTGTCTCACTTCAGCCGCGATGTTAGCTCTTCCAGTTGAAAAAGAGGGATTCACAGTGTTTTGTAATGCTTCTGGGGTTGGTCTTGGTTGTGTTTTTATGCTGCAGAGTCGTGTCATTGACTATGGTTCTAGAAATCTTAAGGTGCATGAGGAAAACTACCCTACTCATAATTTAGAGCTGGAGGCGATTATTTTTGCACTCAAGATTTGGAGGCATTACTTGTATAGTATGTGTTTTGAGATTTTCACCGATCATCGTAGTCTTCAGCATCTTATGACCCAATGAGAGCTTAATGCTCGCTAGCATAGGTGAATGGAGTTACTAAAGGACTATGATTTTTCTATTTTGTATCATCCAGATAAGGAAAATATGGTGGCGGATGCCTTGAGTCGCAAGGCAATGAGTATGGGTATTTTGGCATGTATATCAGTTTCTCAGAGGCCCTTGGCACGGGACATCCAGTCCTTAGCCAATTTGATGGTTCGCCTCAATATTTTGGATCCTGTGAGGATTTTGGCTTATGTTGAGGCGATGTCCTTGCTAGTTGAGCAGATTCGGGACCGTCAGTTCAAGGATGGTAAGTTGTGCCTTCTCCCTAATTGAGTAGTGAATGGTGAGTTTGGAATACACACCATAGATTCTGAAGGTATCTTGATATTTTGGGGTCGGATTTGTGTTCCCCGACTTGATAACTTGATTCAGTTGGTTCTGCATGAGGCTCACAGCTCTAGATATTTTATTCATCCCAGTACGGCCAAGATGTATAGATACTTGAGGAAGCTTTATTGGTGGGATAGTATAAAAAGAGATATGGCAAATTTTATGGCTCGTTACCTGTGTTGTTAGCAGGTTAAGGCCAAGCATCAACTTCCAGGCGGATTGACTCAAAGATTGCCCATTCCCGAGTAGAAATGGGAAAAGATTACCATGGACTTCATTAGTGGTTTGCCTCGTACTTCCCATGGTCACGATGGTATTTGGATTATTGTAGATCGTTTGACCAAGTCGACACCCATATTTATGTTTGAGAGATAGTTTATTTGCATGGGGTCCCTATGTCTATTATATCAGACTGTGGTTCTGTGTTTACTTTAAAATTTTGGAGAGCATTTCAGGAAGAGTTGGGTACTCGAGTGGATTTGAGTACAACCTTTTATTCGCAGATGAATGGTCAGTCCGAGCAGACTATTTAGGTGCTTGAGGATATGCCCCGAGCCTGTGTTAAGGATTTTGGATGACAGTAGGATCAACACTTAGCGTTGGCAGAGTTCTCCTACAACAAAAGTTATCATTTCAATATTGAGATGGCGCCTTATGAGGATTTATACTGTAGGATATGCCATTCTCCTATAGGATGGTTTGAGACTTTTGAGATTAGACCCTGTGGTACAAATTTACTTCAGGACTCATTGGATAGAGTCAGGATGATTCAGGATAGGTTGAGAGCAGTCCAGAGTAGGCAAAAGGCCTATGCCGATCGTAGACTCCATGCCTTGAGATTTGGAGTTGGTTATTGTGTGTTCCTTCGTGTTTCACCTATGAGAGGTGTGATGAGATTTGGGAGAAAGGGTAAGCTTAGACCTCACTATATTGGTCCTTTTGAGATTCTTTATGTAGTTGGTGAAGTAGCCTATGAGTTAGCTTTACCTCTAGGATTTGCCGCTGTTCATCCAATTTTCTATGTCTCTATGTTATGAAAGTATATTCCTGACCCTTCTCATGTACTTAGATGGGACTAGGTCCAGTTTGATGATCAATTGACCTTTATGGAAGAGCCCATGTTGATTTTAGCTAGTGACGTGAGGCGAGTGCGAACTAGGGAGATTTCGGTAGTCAAGGTTCAGTAGAGGCATCTCCCAGTAGAGGAGGCTACTTGGGATATCAAGAGTGACATGTTGGCCCAGTACCCTCATTTTTTCGAGACTCTAGGTATTTTTCTCATCTTTAACTTTTGGGGATGAAAGTTCCTTAGCAGTGGATGTTGTAATGACCCTTCAGGTCATTGTTCATATTTTTGCTTATTAAGCAGATAGAGCTGCTCAATAGCCGCCCCAAGTCATTAGTGACTTGCCTGAACCAATAGATCAGTTACCTGGTGGTTCATTTGTTTTTTAGAACCACTTTCTCTATTCAAGTCTTCATTGGTCCTAATTGACCACTAATCGAAAACTCTAATAAAATGACCTTAAATGCAAAATCCGACTTCTCCAATTAGGGGTGTGCATCGATCAGTTCGATTCGGTTTTATATATTATCGGTTTGGTTTATCGGTTTTTGGTTTTTAAATTTGCTAAATCAATAACCAAACCAATAAGATATTTTTTATCGATTTTTGGTTTATTGTTTTTTAGTCCTAACGGTTCGTTTTTTGGTTTAATCGATAAGAAAATACTCATAAATCGAAATAGTAGTAACTAACATGAAAAAAATTGAATCTTAGTTGCAACCAAAACTCCTACATAATGTGTTTTAATTTACAAGAATCTTCAAGTTTGAACTAAATGTTGTTAGGAGAAATTAAGAGTTTGTAGAATTGAAATAATAGGTTTGTTAATTGATAAAAATTAAAAATAAATTAAGAGAAATATATAATAAGCCATACATACATACATATTTATATATATATATATATATATATATATATATATATTCTTATTGGGTTATCGGTTTACCCAATAACCCAATAAGAAAAAATTGAGCCGAATCAATAACCCAATAATTTTTTTTATAAAACCATTAATGAACCATTAACCCAATAACCCAATAACATCAAAAAATAATATTTTTATCGGTTCGGTTTATCGGTTGGTTTGGTTTTTGCACACCCCTATCTCCAATACACTCAAAATATCAAAATCTATATGGTACATATTTTATTTGCTCGAAATAGACTCTGGATGCATCTCGAGATATTGGCTGAAGCCCAAATCCAAGTTCCAAGATTCTGCTATGCATGGCATATCAAGAGATGTTGCAACCGTGGAGGTCTAGGCGCGAACGTGGTGCCAAGATTGAGGCCAAACAGATGGCCCAACCGCGCTACTAGAGACCTAGATGGAACCTATTTAAGGGCTATCTTGTCTGAAATTTTGGCCATTTTGTGCCTCCCCTTAAGCTACAAACCCTAATCGCGTGTAAAATCTTCCAAGTGTCTTGTGGGTTGATTAAGAGCTTAAACAACTTGTGAAATTGAATCTTGCTACAAATCTAAGGTAAGATTCCTTCTAGCTGGTGTTAAATTCTTGATTTCTAGACCCAAAACCCTTAAGTCTTTGAGGCTCAATTGTAGACACAAATGTTATTGATTTACTCAAATTTCTTGAGGGTTATAACTCCCTAATGATAGTTGAATAATGGGTTGGTCTTGAAAAATCATTTTTCGAAGGTAGAACCCACTTGGGGGTTTGGTATCATTTTTGAACCCATGGCACAATGGTGCCATAATGGGTATTGTTATTTCTATTGTAATGCTTAGATTGTATTATTGATAGATTAGATTGTTGAATAAGAAGCTTCAAGAAAAGAAAAGGCTAAGCTTGTTAGTTCATGAGTTGCTTGGATTCATAGGTTGAGCTTGATTGTAGTATAATTGTTGATATCTTGTGAGATTGGGCAAGGTTTAGATAATAAATGGTTGAATGGTGATATTTGTGATTAGTTGACTCTTATACGTTATTGAACTTCCAAAGGGTGATGCCCTTAGCCTAGAACATTGGATAGTTCTACTAGTAGTCTCATGAATAGTAGGTGAACACTTTAGTTTCTCTAATAGATGAGAATGGTGTTGCTCCATAACACTAAGGGTATGTTGACCTAGGTATTTCTTAGTTAGAAAATGATCTTGGTGTTGGGTTGACTTAGAAAGAATTCTTGAAGAAGACTTAACCTATAGGCTTAGTAAGGATTGATAAGCCCTTATGGTGTGTTTAGATAACTTAGCCTAATTCCAGGTAGAAGTTAGTCTTATGATAGCGAACTTTGGCATTCTTGGGATTTAGGAGTGGGACTTGACCCATCTTAAGCTTGAACTATGAAATCCCTTAGAGACTTAGATACTTGATGAACTTCTAAATTACGTTGTTGAGATTATAATGGTTAAACCTGATTGTAGGATTATTCATATGGTCGATGGTTGGATAACGGGTATACTTGATTGATTATCTTATAGTCATGATATGGATAGCATAGGAAAAATGGTGATTACGTATAACATAGGAATGCTCATGCTAATACTTATACTTATATTATGGGGTGATGATTAATAGTAAAGTAGGATAGTATATGTGTCTTGCATCCCTATTACCCTATTATTGTGACCTTGTGTATGTTTATTGATTTGGCTATGTATGTGGATGTATGTTGTTGTCTTGGAGGATATATTGATGTTATGATAATACTCGATGAATTTGTAAGAGGTAATGATGTTATGATGATACCCGGTGAATCTTGAGGATATGTTGATGTTATGATGATACCAGGTGAATCCGGAAGAAGTAATGATGTTATGATGATGCCAGGTGAACCTGAAGGATATGTTGATGTTATGATGATACCTGGTGAATCCGAAAGAGGTAACAATGTTATGATAATGCTCGGTGAATCCGGAGGATATGTTGATGTTACGATGATACTCGATGAATTCGAAAGAGGTAATATTGTTATGATGATGCTCGGTGAATCTGAAGGATATGTTGATGTTATGATGACACTCGGTGAATTCAGAAAAGGTATTGATGTTATGATGCCGTGTGGGTTAACTTTATATTAGTGCATGTATATATATGAGGTTATGTCGTGTGTGGATAAACCATTGTTGTACTCGTGACATGATGTCTTCCTTGGTGATTCATACTCATTCTATGTCATTAACTACTAAATAAGAGACGTGACCCTCGTCGATTCTAATTGGTAACTAGAGTTAGTTTATGCCTATTATTGGGTTAAGGCTAATTGGTATGTGTAATCTTGTGTAAAACTAAAGGCTCGCCTACTAAATCTACTTAACTTAAATTAATGGTTATGTTATGGAATTTTGCCTAGTAATATGGCTTATGTGACAACTAGTTACTTATAATAAATGACTATGACTCGTAGGTTAGAAGCCTAGCGAACTATTTGATGGACCATACTTGGTTAAAATATGGAAACTAGTCCTTAAGGTTGTAACATGCCTATAGTAATAAACTTAGTATAATATGATGAATGGTTAAGTTGTCATCTTGTATGCGATGTCGTGATGGCCTAATTGATGACTTATAGAATGAGAATCTTAGTGAGAGAATGGCCTTGTGATGGGTAAATAATTAATAGCATTGGTAACTTATAGCTTTTTCTTATTTGATGACTAGTAAACTATAAGACTTGTAAACTAGTGTTTCATAGATATGGAGATTAGCTAAAAAGACTAGACTTGGAGTTCATCAATGCAATAGAGATTAAGTAACTATATAACTATGCTATGGTGATATCAATTTTGTTGTGATTGAATTACAGTATTGATATTGATTGTAGACCTCGGTAAGAGGTTATGGTGGAAACGGGAACCCACAGCTTTGAGTTGAGTTATTTTGTGTGTGGCCGTGCCTTGACATATTGATGAATTGATCTTTTGGTGTACTCTCCGATGGTATAGGACCTCGTGATGAGTTCTTGTATTGCATTCCTTGGGTATACTCTCTAGTGGTATAGAATGTCGTGACGATTTCTTTGTTGTGTACTTTCCAGTGGTATGGGACGTCGTGGTAAGTTCTTATGTTTTATATTCGAATGATGGTTGGTGTTGATTATGGTAAATACATGATTGTTATTGTATATATGTGGATTTATTCTTTTGAAATGATTACTCTTTTGTATGATGATTATGGTATACATTGATATGATATATTATGCTATTGTCTTAGTAGTTTAGTTATTATATACAATGATATCGAAAAAGATTCAGGTTCGATCCTATACCTTGGCTTTAAGTTATTGGCTTACCTTATATTGTATTTATATTACAATTTAGCTCAGTCGGTTGATACTGAGCACTCATGTTTTGGTACTCATACTACACTTCTGTATGTTTTTAGTGTAGACCCAGGTTCTAGTTGTCGTCATTGAGTTGGGATCATGCCGCGTCGACCATTCAGAGACAGGGTGAACTCTTAGAGTTTGAGTTGCCCTCTTTCCCGCCTGTATTTATTTGTATTTTGTTTTAGAGACAAATTGATGAGATTATTTAAGAAATTTTAGTCTTTGAGTTGTAAATTCCTATTGTCAAATCTAGATGTTTTTGTACTAATACTATCAGGTCATGGGAATGGTATTTGAATATCGGTTGTCTTAGGTTATGGAATGTTATTGTTTATGTTATTCTCTTATATAGGATGTATCTTGGACATTTCTACCAAGGTAACCCATTGCATTAGCTCCAGGTTATGATATCGGCTTACCTACTGGTGGGACGTGGTAGGTGCCATTATGATTCGAAAACCTAGTGGTGAAAAATTGGTATCAGAGTCTAGGTTTCCTTGATATTATTAGTACAAGAGAAAGTCTCTAATAGAGTCCTGCAGGTCAAAATGTTGACATCTGTTTCCTATCTTCGGGAGGCTATGAGACATTCTTAGGAGTCCTTCCTTATTTCACTCATATCATGTTAAGAGTCTGAGTTGGTTTGTAGGATATTCTATTGACTTTACTCTTTAGCAGATACCCAAGACACGTGCTTCGGTGATATACTAGGAAGGTCCCGAGACATAAACTCATCATGTGTCCCTAGTTAGTGATCGGGGTGTACCTCCCTAGGATCCTATTCCTGCACCCAAGCCAGAGAATCCTCCTCCCCAGCAGCGGTGGGACAGCGACCAGCCCAGGATCCACCAGGATTCATCCCCTTTTATTTTCTTAGGGATGTTTTGGTTCAGTTGTTGGGTATTGTTGATAGCTCGCAGATTACTGGAGCAGCAGTGTAGCCTGTAACTGCAGCTTCTGGAGTTGAGGTTCCTTATATTCCAATAGTTTTTCAACAGACAGTCATTCAACCAGTTGTGACCCAGCCTGCTATGTCTGCAGAGGAGCAGAAGACACTGGGTAGGTTCTTAAGGTTGGCTCTACCTAGACTTTTTGGTGCTCCTGGAGAGGATGCATTTGAGTTTTTGACTGCTTGTGAGGATAGGCTTCGTAGGTTAGGCCTTGTTGAGACTCGTGGTGGGGACTACACCACATTTTAGTTGGACTTATTGCTAGACACTGGTGAAGGGATTTGTGAGTTCTAGGCCAGTTGGATCTTCCCCTTTCTCTTGGGCTCAGTTCTCTGAGATGTTCTTGGAGAAATTTATGCCGCGTAGCCTTAGAGACCATTTGAGAGATCAGTTCTCTATATTAGAGCAGGGTTTTATGACAGTTACTGAGTATGAGGCTCGTTTCTATGAGTTGGCTAGACATGCGACTTCTATCTTAGATACTGAGTATGAGAGAGTTTGCTAGTTTGTGAGAGAATTGAGACTTCTTATTCAGATGGATACCCAGAGTTTGGTTGTTGTGGATAGGACCTTTGATGAGGTTGCAGATCATGCTAGAGTGATAGAGGACATGCAACGTGAGGGCCGTGATAAGAGGTCCAAGTATCAGGGCAGATTTGGTGGGAGCCATAGTAATTCCTAATTTAGAGGTGGAGTTCCTTATGTTGGACATCCTCCGCGTCTATCTTTTAAGCCTCAGAGTAAGATTAGTTGACCGGTTTAGGCAACTCTTCAGACTATTGATAGGGATCATTTTATTGCTAGTGGACGCCCTAGTAAGGGCGGTGATCAGTCTTGGAGAGATTCACCTGTGGGCCATGCTAGGCATGGTAGCTATGCTGGGTCAGCCAAATTTGTGAGTTCTGGTTCTTCTTGTGAGTATTGTTTTACTTGTGGGCTTTCTGGTTATTTCTCTAGATAGTGCCCTAGTCGTGAGGCGATGGTCGTATCAACCCAGGGAGCTACTCCCATTAGGGCAGTTCATTCCTTAGGTAGAGGTGGTTCACAAGGTCGTAGAGGTAGTTACCAGGGTGCTCGAGGTTGTAATCAGGCAGGAAAGGTAGAAGGTCAGTCAGGTGCCCAACCAGGTGGCGGGAGTGGTCAGTTGTATGCAGTACCTTCTAGGCCCGAGGCTGAGACATCAGATGTTGTAGTTATATGTGTCATTTTGGTATGCCGCAAGTCGACTCTTGCTTTATTTGATCTTGAATCCACTTATACTTATTTATCTGCTTATTATGCACCACGGTTGTACTTGTGCAATAGTTTATTATTTGTGCCATTTCGCGTATCTACTCCTATAAGTGATTCCTTAGTAGTGGATCGGGTATTCAGATCTTCTGTTATGAAAGTTAGTGATATTGATACTTATGCTGATCTTAGTAGTTTGGATTTGTTGGATTTTGATGTGATTTTGGGTATGGACTAGTTATCCCACTATCACGCGGTCATGGATTGGTTTGCCAAGATCGTTACCTTAGCCATGCCCTGCATACCCGCAGTCGTATTCGATCCTATACCTTGACTTCAGGCTATTGTCTTACCTTATATCGTCTTTATGTTATAATTTAGCTCAGTCGGCCGACGATGCCTATTGAGTACCCGTGTTTTGGTACTCATACTACATTTCTATACGTTTTTAGTGCAGATCCAGGTTCTAGTTGTCGTCGTTGAGTAGGGATCATGCCGCGTTGACCATTCGGAGATAGGGTGAGCTCTTGAAGTGTGAGTTGTCCTCTTTCCCCTCTATCTTTATTTGTCTTTTATTTTTTAGACAAATGTATGAGATTATTTAAGACATTTTAGACTTTGAGCTGCAAATTCCTATTGTCAAATCTAGATGCTCTTGTACTAATACTATCAGTTCATGGGAATGGTATTTTAATATCGGTTGTCTTACGTAGTGGAATATTATTGTTTATATTGTGTTCTTATATGGGATCCATGTTGGACATTCCTACCAAGGTGACCCATTGCATTAGCTCTGGGTTACGGTATTGGCTTACCTACCGTGGGACGGGGTAGGTGCCATCATGACTCGAAAATTAGGTCGTGGCAGAACCCTTGAGGATCCTCCTCGACCTTGGAACCAGAGGACTCAACCTCATGAACTGAACAACCCTTGTGGCCTTAGAAGAAGCAGTGACAGGAGCAACACGCTCAGACTGGCGTGACTGAGAGGCCACCAACTAAGTAAGAAAATAAATCGACTGGGAAAACTCAACATTAGACATATTACCTTGAGGTGTCCAAAGGAAACTAGAGGAACCGGTGGAACTCCATGGGGCCAATCAAAAGTAGGGATCCTAGACCTGTTCTATAACCCATAAGCAGGAAAGGTTCCGTCCACGTTCTCCTCAGGTGGGATAAATGAGTTTCCACGAGCATCAGGTCTTTTGGGAGGCGTGATCTGAAATACAACAAACGGGGATTAGAGGAGATTTTGGGAGGTATGATCTGAAACATTCCTAAATGCCTCATAGCCTCTCCCTTATAAGTGTGACATGCTACACACCCATAAAAGAGATTTTACTTGACACGAATTTGTAGACATCCAATTGGACATGAACCTAGCCTCTGATACTAAGCTTGTTACGACCAAACTGGGGTCTGACTGTGATGGGTATCTGAAGTATGACGAGGACCGAAGACCACCCCATTTGCCTAGCCAAACAGAACACAATACAGCTAGCAGCAGATGAATTTTGAACATATAACAAGATAAGAAGGGTTTCAAACATATAACAAGATAGGTAATATAGAAAAGAATTTATGAAGTTCAACAATATCTCAATCCATAGTAATCCACAAATCCTCTAAAAAGACCAAGACCAATCTAAGTCGGCACAAGCCCCGATGACAACCAGAAGAATCCAATAGAAGTAGTTAAAGACATAAATGATACAAAACCTCAAAATGATAGCCCTTTTGGAGTATGAAAGCTCACCACTTCAAAGAGGACTGTTGATAACCTAGAAATCCTATCACTGCACAGGAAGAATAGAAGTGTCTCTGGTTTTTGCCTCGCGTGGGGATACAACGTTCAAAGATGATTAGTAGGGTGAGCGCTATCATATAATGCAGGGAAGAGATAACTGATTCCAAGTTAAAAACAATAGTAAAATCCACATGCACAAATTGTAAGTGAAATATTAGCATGGATTGTGTAGCTCAATCATCATAAAAAGGCACCCACGGGCTATATGGTCTCAGCTCCCCTTGCTGAAAGGGCCCAGTGCGTGTTAGCTGCACGAACCAGAGAATAATCAAATGTGCATATGGACCAAAGGGACTCGGACACTTGGGAATATATCAAGGATAACATGAACACCCATTCATTTAACAAGGGTGACTCGAACACCCAACCGTTTAGACCCCCGCACCAACAAAAGCGATTCCAGTATTGTTTCATCTGGACCTTCACTTTCACAGCCTAGCTACACAATCCTCTTTAAGCATAATTAAAAAATTCACACATTTCCACTTATTGAACCATGATATACATCATGCATACGCTGTTGGTATCGTCATACCAACTATATTTTCAAGGAAATATCATCATGCCATTACAATTCCATTAACTTGGGGAACGAACCCCATTGTTCATTAAATCAAAACCACTATGTTTCAATAATCTCTTTATATCATGCAATGGTTCTAAAAGTAGTTCAATGTGCATACCATCATGTTTAAAATAAGTTTCATAAGATTGGGTTGAGTTTATACCAATTAAAATATTCAAAACCCTCAATTTGGGGTAATCCACGACTCCCATCCATTTAACCACACCCATGAACCCAAATAGTTCAAAACCATTAATTCAAACCATGAATTATTCATAAAAGCCATTGAAAAATAATTTCATTCACTGAGGCTCAAAAACCCTCAACCCACATTCATAAACCATAATTAAACCACATGAGTAACAATTGTAGATACATGATTTTAACAAAATAAACTTTGGGGAAGAGTAACATGCCTGAGGTATCAAGAATTTCAAAGAGAAATCAATCCTTGGAAGCTCTAATTGCCAATTCTTTATAAACCCTAGGTGTTTTTGACTTAGGGATTTGAGAGAGAAAAGAGTATGTAATTGATTAATAAAGTAATGGAAATAACCCTCTTTGGGTATTTTATGGATGTGGGTTCTAAGTGGGAAAGAAGGAAATGACAAGAATGCCCCCAATTAAAAGTGCAAAAAAGGTCGCCCAGTCATCATGGATTACCTTACGACTCGTGACATTTGTATATTAGTCATCTCCACGACTTGTAGTCTAAGAAGTAGCTCAAGGACCCCTCATTTTTGTCCCTATAAGTTACACACTTTGACTCATGAGATGTCATTACGACACGTAGGGTCCTGGTCGTTGTCAAGACAAAAACATCAGGCACCATTACTGGTTTGGCTACGAGAAGTATTATACGACTCATTTAGTGTCTTGACGACTCATTGAGCCTAGTCGTACTCAGAATAGACACCTTGTTCAACCTCACTGCTCACTCTACGATTGGGGTCCTACGACCCGTATGGTGACTTTACAACTCGTAAGGTAATTCATAGGTTGGGCAGTAAGCTTAAAATTGAGGAATTTTCTAGGGACCAAAATTCGAAGTGTTACATTCTCTCCCCAGGATCATTCATCTCTGAATGATAAGACAAGGCATCCATTAGCATGATTTAACATAGAAACACAACCACACTTTCCTTTAACAAAGTCAGAAAACATAGATGTTAAGAAAAATGCATACCTTAAGCACGATTATCCATAGCAGGAAATAAGAATGGATATTTGGACTTCATGTCCTCTTCAGCTTCCCAAGTAGCTTCTTTAAACTTTTGGTTTCTCTATAGAACCTTTACCAAAGCCACCTCTTTAGTCCTCAAACAACGAACTTTCTTATCCAAGATCTCAACCAGGATTTCCTCATAAGATAAGGAATCTGAAATGCCAGCACTCTCCAAAGGAACAACCAAGGAAGGATTACCCCCACACTTCTTTAATATCGAAACATAGAAGACCAAGTCGACAGAACCCAAAATCAAAGGCAACTCCAACTCATAAGCCATACTGCCCACTCTCCTCAAAATCAAGTACGAGCCAACATAATGGGGACTGAGCTTTCCTTTATTCCCAAACCTCATCATCCCTTTTATGGGAGACACCTGCAAGAACACCCAATCACGAACATCAAAATCCAACTCATATTCGCATAGGACTTTTGGAAACTTTGGGCGGTCTTAAGCCTATCCCTAATCACCTTTACCTTCTCCATGGTTTGACAAACTAATTCAAGATCAAACAATCTAGTCTCACCAACTTCGAACCTCCCAATAGGAGAACGATATCTCCTACCATATAAAGCCTTAAACGGAGCTATTCGAATACTAGAATAATAGATATTATTAAATGCAAAATCTATGAGAGGCAAATGATCAACCTAACTGTAATGCCCCGCACTTTTCTAAGCTAGAAAATAAATCATTATTCGTATATGTGAAAACCCTAATTTGGTAAGTCATATTTGGGCACCTAAATTACCAAGAGTACCCTAGTTATAAGAGAGCTTTTGATGTGTTAAGTGTGTTTATATGAGTCACTTAAGGTAGTACAAGCTAAGAGTTTTGAAATTCATCAAGTTTTAGTGTTTGAATTCATAAGGGTCATCTTTGAATGAGCATAACTTGATAAATATATGGTATTTCTGCATATTTCTACCCACAAAATTATAGAGAATCGAATTCTTTCCAACGATACAAATTTCACCAAAATCCGATACCCGAGCTAGGAGTTATGGCTTTGCGAAGTATAGTGTGTCGCCTAACCAATCGCACATGGCCACTGGAAAGCATATGCGATAGCATATGCGGTGCCTATGTAAATATAGGCGATATCATATGCGGTGCCTATGTAAATATAGGCGATATCATATGCGGTGCCTATGTAAATATATGCGATATCATATGTGGTGCATATCTTATGGTTTCAAGTGACTTAAACACTCCGTTTTTGGATTATTTTGAGGGAAATTAAGTCTTTTGGCACTCCTTACACACCCCTAAACTTGACCTTACGAATTTAATAAATTCTAACCACATCATAATCCTATTATCAGTCTAAGTTCATCATCCAAGAGCATTAAATGAGAAAAACAACTAGGGTTACACAATCAACATTGAGGGTCCAATCTTTCAACGAATCCGTTACCATAAAGGTATGTGGGGTTATGAACAAGAACACCCTTTCATTCTTGTGCCCAAAGTTTGCATTATTTTACAAAGATACATGATTTTTACATGTTTTATCAAGAATTTGAAGTGATAAATCTTATCCTATGTTGTTGTTCAAGATACTATGATTATTTTGAATGTTTATAAAATAAACTCCATGAGTTTGAGATTATTGTTATGATTAAAGGCTGAAATTTTTTAGATTTCCGTATAAATTATGAATGCTTGTGATATAAAGCATAAATGTTGAAATGTTTTGATTAAGTATCTCTATAAGGGTCATTAACCCACATTGAGATTGTTGTTTTGAGAATTTATGTGCTACATGCACCCATGTTTAGACTATTTTTGATGAAGTATAGATAGATTTGACCTTTTGGTCACAACAGAGTTAAAATCCACTTTATGAAACGAGTTACGGATTTTATCATTTATTTAACTTAAGAAATATAAGATTACCCTTCAAGTGGATTCTTGAGATTTTTTAGCATAGTATTGGGAGTAGTATTTAGCACCGAGTTGGGTATGTTACTACGGTTTCATACCCCAGAACTATGTGCAACCGTAGGTTGAGACATTGGCTTCCACTATATGTGGAAAATTGAGATGGTGATCACTGAGATGAGATTGTTCTACACCAATGGCAAGGGTAGGACAGCCCTAACCTTACGGGGGCAAGTCGTGAGACATCATGGGTGCTCACATGGTGTACATGTTGGTTAGAATAACCTCCCAAAGAGTCGTCCCTCATTCTTATATTGATTTTACTGATTTAAAAGAGATTTGAAATGCAGATTTATGATGTATTCAATATTCCAGATTTCACTAAGATTGCTTGATGAGAGAATAAGAAAAGAATCTTGATATTTGGATTAAGTGTAATGGCTCATGATATCCAGATTGGCATGTTTTACCATTCATTGTGTATGATTTCAGATTTTAAATTTCTTTCAAGCTTTATGAGCCATTTACAAATATCCTGCATGATTTGGAAAGAAAACTTATGACATGATCGTTAAATATATATATATATATATATATATGCATATAAATATGTTTATTTCATGCACCCCCATGTACTCGGTACATATTCCATGGTAATGACCCATATGTTCGCATGTGGGCTACATTTTCCCTATAATGTAGGTTCAGGTGCTCATTCCCAGGTTTAACCGTGATTATCCGAGCACGTTGATCTACATCCTCTGCAGTGGTGAGTCCTCATGGTCCGAGGACTAGTTATTCAGATTTCCTCATTTACTTTGAGTCGTTCAGTTTATTTCCTTAGTTCGAGTCAGTTAGGGTTTGTCCTAATGGCTCATAGATATACAGTTTTGTAGAGGCTTGTCAGACTAGATGGATAAATTGATCAAATTTGTCAGAGATGTCATATTTTGTTACTTTCCGTATTTCATTCGTATTGCAGTATGATATTATGGAAGATGTTTAGATTTTTTGATTATGATGACTTTGATTATAAGTGTTGAATGGTAGAAAAATGACTAAAAGGGTTAGGTTGGGGCTACCTGTAGCCTTAACACCGTGTGATGCCTCGAGGCCCATTTTCGGGGCGTTACACTAACTACCACCAAAGTCAATCACACAGACCCTTAGCATATCTTCTAACGTCTGAATAGTCCTATCCACTTGTCCATCCGCCTAAGGGTGGAAAATGGTGTTAAGGTTCACCTTAGTCCCCAAATCTCTCTGAAAAGAATGCCAAAAGTGAGATGAGAACTATGTACCTCGATCAGATATAATAGAAATAAGCACACCATGCAACTTGACGATCTCCATGGTGAAAAGCTTAGCTTAATCCTCTGCAGAATAATTAGTCCTCATGGGCAAGAAATAAGCAGACTTAGTCATCCTATCCACGATAATCCAAATCAAATCAAACTGACTATGAGACTGCAAAATACCAGTAATGAAATCCATATTAATTACTTCTCATTCCCTCATAGGAAACTCAATCTCTTAAGATAAACCACCAGGCCTCAAGTGCTCCACTTTCACTTATTGACAAACTATACACTTGGCCACATCCCTTTACATGTTGTTCCAACAATAAATCTCCTTCAAATCATGGTACATCTTCGTTGAACCAAGATGAAGAGTGTACCTCGACTCATGAGCCTCATCTAAGATCCTCTTTTGCAGCCCATTAACATCGGGAACACACAATCTACCTTAGTACCTTAGGATACCATCAATATTAATCTCAAAAGCCATGACATTCTTCTGATCACATCATCCTTAATCTACATCAAGATAGGATCCAAAATCTATTTCTCCTTCACCTCAGTACCAAGAGAAGACTTCATCACCTCTTGAATGATCACCCCACCATTCTCAAAATCTAAAAAAAAAAACTCCAAGATTAGCGAAACGGTGAATGTCCTTCACTGACCCTCTCGTCTCCTCATCCACATGAGATAAGCTCCCCATAGATAACCTGCTAAGAGCATCAACAACTACATTAGCTTTACCTGGGTGATAATGGAGACTCATATCATAATCTTTGAGCAACTCAAGCTATCTCCTTTGCCTGAGATTTAACTCCTTTTGTATGAACACGTACTACAAGCTCTTGTGGTCTGAATATATATCAACATGAACTCTATACAAGTAATGACGCCATATCTTTAAATCAAAAACCACAACCAACAATTCTAAGTCGTAAGTTATATAATTCTCTCATGCACCTTAAGCTTCTTAGAAGTATACGCCACAACCTTACCATGTTGCATCAAAACAAAACCCACTCCGCACGTGACGCATCATAATAAACAATAAAGCCATCAGTACCTTCGTGGTAGGGCCAAAACTGGAGTTGAAGTTAACTTATCCTTCAACTTCTCAAAACTATCTTCACAAGAATTAGATTACAGAAACTTCACTTTCTTCTGAGTTAACTTAGTCAACAGAGCAGCAATCGAAGAGAAACTCTCCACAAACCTCCTATAATACCTAGCTAAACCCAAAAAGCGCTGAATATCGATTAGATTCATGGGTTTAGGACACTTCTTAACCATTACAACTTTCTATGGATCCACCATGATCCCCTTACTAGAAAAAACATGACCCAAAAAAAGAAACAACATGCAACCAAAACTTACACTTTGAAAACTTAGCATACAAGCGTGATCCTTAAGAGTCCGCAACACTATATGGAGGTGATTAGCATGATCCTCTTCACTCTTAAAATATACCAAGATGTCATCAATAAACACAATGATAAATAAGTCTAGAAACTGATGGAATACCTGATTCATAAAATCCATAAATATCATCGGGGCATTAGTCAAATTAAACAACATAACCGAAAGCTCATAATGACCATACTGGGTACGGAAAGCAACCTTAGGGATATTCACCTCCCTAATATTCAACTGATGATAACCCAACCAAAGATTAATCTTAGAAAAAAATATAGCACCCTGAAGCTGGTCAAATAGGACATCAATCATAGAAAGAGGATACTTATTCTTCATAGTCACCTTATTCAATTGTTATAGTCTATACGCATTCGAAGGGACCCATCCATCTTATGCACAAATAGAATAAGAGCACCCCACAGAGAAATACTAGGGAGAGTAAAATCCTTATTAAGAATATCTTTCAATTGCTCCTTCAGCTCTTTCAACTTAGCTAGAGCCATTTTAAAGGGAGAGTTAAAGATAGGACGAGTATTCGAGAGAAGGTCAATCCTAAATTCTATTTCCCTATTGGGAAAGATTCTAAAAAGATCATTAGAAACTCATTGACCACAGGGAATGATTTCAAGGTAAGACTATTAGAATTAGAATCCTTAACCTAAACAAAATGATACAGACACCTCTTCAAAATCAATTTTCGGGCTCTAAGATAAGAAATGAACCTCCCCTTAGGTACTAAAGAAATACCTTCCCACCCAATCATTGATTCATTTGAGAATTTAAAACTGACCCTTTGGGTTCTACAATCAAGAGACGCATAGCACGAATAGATCCAATCCATCCCAAAAATAACATCAAAGTCTAACATATCCAACTCTATCAGATCTACTAACGTCTTCTAACTACAGATAGATACCACACAAACCCTATAAACTTTTCTAGACATAATTGAGTCACCTACAGGTGTAGACACAGAAAAGGGATCAAAAATACACTCAGGACGAAAACCAAAATGAATAGCCACATAAGGGGACACATAAAAAAGAGTAGACCTCGAATCAAGTAAGCAATACACATTATGAAAGAAGAGTTGTAATGTACCAATAATAACATCAGGAGATTCCTTAAATTCCTGATGGGTGGAAAGAGCATACCCACATTTCGGACTGTGACGGTACCAGAAGTATCACTCTTTAGTGTTGGAGCAGAAGAAATAACAACTGAAACTTTATTAGCTCCACGAGCAATCCTAGAATGAAAATCCCATTGTATGTGACCAAGCTAACCACACTTAAAACACAATTGCTCCCCTCATCACACACTCCATGATGCACCTACCTACATAAATTACAAGGGGAATAAGATGGGTACGAATGAGCTCCGCTGGCCTGAAACTGCGCATCTTATGCCTTAAACCTACATTCAGCCTGGACACGATGATCACCTAATGGCTTAGGATATGGAGCACTAGCTGTAGAATAAAAACCAGAATTTCCCCACTTCTTCTTTGTAACACCCCAATTTTTTAAACCGGAATGCTACACGGTACTTATGACCTCGAAGGATCACAAGCTAACTGTTAACTGATATCTGTACCTGTGTACTACAATATATATGTAATAATGTGGAAAACATGAACATGTAGGCCATAAGGTTCAACTAAATAAAGAATCTGTAAAATAGTAACATCCGTATGGGTGAAAGATACCCAAAAAAACTGAAAACTGAATCTGAAAGCTAAATCTGAGTGTAAATCCAAAAGCCTCTAAGTACTATCTGAAATAAGGAGTTGAAGGAACCTGTCTCCAAATAACTCCATAAAATTGAACTAAAGAAATAAATGAATAAATCAAATAATATTTTCCTCGAATGAAGAGGACTCACTGCAACTCTATATGCTGAATGCGACTGCTACTGCTGGTCTGGGACTCGTGCCTCTGAACCTATGGTGTAACATGAAAAGAAAGCACCATAAAACAAATGTGTCAGTACAACTGGAGTACTGAGTATACGAGTGAGGTAGGCTAATGCAAGGGTTTACGTGCATGAATAATACTACTGACTGATTGATATGAATGTAAGAGTACAAACATACATACATAGTAACTAATATTATAAGTACGTGATGGCTAAATCTATATGCTAATACATGGCTGGAACTGTAGTTCTGATAACATGGATAACTGTATCTGACAGCCCTGAATCTGGTTGAACTCTCTGAGTTTCGTGCTATAACTGAATTTGATCATATCTAACAGTCCTCGTATACTGATATCTGAAGAACTGTCTGATTTTTTTACTGAGACTGATACTAAAACTGTGGGAGGTAATTGTTTAACTGACATGCCCCATAAGTGCCATTATGGCTAAGATGGGGTCCAATCTCTACCCTAACTGGAAGGGTGTTAATACCGTGTCACTGGTAAGGACAACATATGAGCAACCCTTATATAATAGGTAACTCTAGTGAGAACGGTGGGAACCCTTATATAACAGGTTAAGCCACCTCATCTACCCTCATATAACAGGCTGTGATGTCTCAGCCTATACTGGCCACATAGTTCTGGAACGCAAGGATGATTGCTAAGAATTATACCCTCATATACAGGTGAGTTCCCATCCTTGGGTTCACTCGGTGCTAACTCCTACCCCCATCTGAAGAGACTAAACATGATTCAACTGACTGTACATAGAAAGATTAACTGACTTCCATTGACTGACAGAGTAGTACTATTATCTGAGAGTTAACTGGGATCATGAGATTTCTGAGGTTTCCTGAGTCACATGACTGACTGAGTTCTATAGATTCTAGCTTGACTGATATTATCATGACAACATGACATGGCTCTAGGAAAACAACTATGTTTTTTGGGTACGAATACCCCCAAGACTTGATAAAAAAAACTGACACACATGACATGACTTGATCACAAGATTGGAGTCCACAATTCGCTATATCATAAGTAGGGGATAGTATACTTCATGCATGTAATCAACACCTCAAACATGGTAGGGAAAGCATGGATATAATTCGCACACAAAATTCATATTTCCATCATCATACATACTTCATGCCATCACCATAAGAATATATAAACAACATGGGCATTCATATTGAAGTGTATCGCTAACATGGACTTGTCATTTAGTTATCATGATATCATGTAAATATGAACTTCTAACATCCTCGGCATTTTATCAAACACCGTATATGCATTCTTTAAGGCATAGGTGAATTTCATACTTGCATTAGTTCAACCCACCCAAAGTTCATGATTTTCAACCAACAATCACATATATTCCATGAAAAACATTCTTAGATATCATCTTGAAACTTGAACAACAATCATCAACGTGTACATGCTTATATTACCACAAAAGTTTACAAAATAACATTTAAAATCATGGTTCTTGAACTCTATGAACGAATTGAATCCATAGAAGAACACTATGCATACCTTAGTGATTGAATCTTGAAAGATATCTAATGTTTCTGAAGGTTCTTGAAGAATTCCTTAGGCTTGCCCTTGATTTTTCTTGACTAGGGTTTAACCCTTTTAGGAAAGAATGCTTTTGTTCCAAAGGAGGTGATCTTGAGAGAAAACCCTAATCTTATGGTTAAAAGTGTAAGAGAGGGTTTTAAGATGTTTTAACAAAAGAGAATGGAAGATAATACGTTCCTTGAGGGTTATAAGTCGTGGGAAGTGAAGGGAAAAGACTAAGATAGCCTTATGAAATAAATTCCCAGTTGCTGAAAATCATAGCTGATGACATTCGTGACAAGGCGTCAAAAGTGTGGTAAGCCATCAAAAATATCGTCACACAGGAGCTGGAACTGATGGTTTCTGCCTAAGTCTGACGACCTTCGTGGTAGGGCATCACAAATGTGGTAAGCTACCACGAATGTCGTCACTTAGGAGCTGGTTTCTGCCTAAGGCTGACGAACTTCATGGTAGGGCATCACAAATGTGGTAAGCTACCACGAATGTTGTCACACAGGAGTTGGATTCTGCCTAAGGCTGACGACCTTCATGGTAGGGCGTTACAAATGTGGTAAGGTACCACGAATGTCATCACACAGGAGTTGGATTCTGCCTAAGGCTGACGACCTTCATGGTAGGGCATCACAAATGTGGTAAGCTACCATGAATGTCGTCACACAGGAGTTGGATTCTGCCAAAGGCTGACGACCTTCGTGGTAGGGCGTCACAAATATGGTAAGCTACCACGAATGTCGTCACACAGTTTCCAGCCTGACATGCTGGAGTAAAATAGGAATAACTCTTTGCTCCGATATCGGATTTAGGCAAAATTGGTATCGTTAGAAAGATAATTCAATTATCTATCTGTTGATAGGTCATGAGCTGAAAAATTCCAAGTATAATGAGATATATACTTGTTTGAAGTTGACTATACTAATATCCTTCTCAAGAATTCAATCGATAAGAAATGTTTTGATTCGTCTGATAGCTGGGAGTTATTTGAAGCCTTAATATACATCTAAACTACTCATAAAACTATAAAATAACCATGATGTACTATGCATGAGCTTGGTACATGGATCTAATATTGGTTTGGATTTTTTGGCGTATTACATTCTTAGACACTTCCTGCCATCACTACCACTATTCTGCTGGCCTCCACACTGCTCGAAATACCTGAATTTCTTACTCTGCCTTCTCCTATTTTAGTTTGTTTCTTCTTTTCCTCCCCAACTTGCTGCATTTACACCACAATCCTAGAGATATCCATGTCATTATTCAGCAACCTTACACTCCAACACCAAGTCCTGAGACAAGACCAAAACAAACTTTCTTATCTTAGATCTCATAGAAGACACCAACTCCGAAGCATAATGGGATAACTAATGAAACTTCAAAGCATACTCTTACACATTCATTCTGCCTTGCTTTATATTCACGAACTCCTCAACTTTCTGCTCCCTCAACTCCTGAGAAAAGAAGCAATCAAGAAAGAAACACGAGAAGTCATCCTACATAGCTAGCTCAACATCTTCACCACTCTACTTCTCCCACTCCTCATACCACTGATACACCACATACTTCAACAGATATATGGCGAACTCTACACCCTCAGAGTCAGAAGCATGCATCACTCAAAAGATTTTTTCCATATCATCTAAGAACCCTT
>NC_061111.1:160450784-160464924 GCF_002878395.1 Capsicum annuum | reverse complement strand
AACCCAAAAATCCTATAATTGTGCAGGAAAAATAGAAGTGTCTTCGGTTCCTACATCACATGGATATACAGCACCTGGAGACAGTTAGCGGAGTGAGCACTATCATGTAACTAAGAAAAGGGATAAATAATACGAAGTCAAAAAACCACAGTAAAATCCATATACATTGTACATACATAGATTTATATATATAACATGCTAGGATATGGAACAAGGTTTAGAATGAAAGTAAAACATTAGCCTGGACTGTGTAGTTCAACCATCAAAAAAAGGCACCCAAGAGCCCTAGTGCGTATTAGCTGCACGAACTAGAGAATAATCATATGTGCATATGCACCAAGGTAAATCAAACACCTGGGTATATATCAAAGGTGACATGAACACCCGACCATTTAGACCTTTGCGCCGGCAAATACAGTTTCCAATATTGGTCCATTGGGACCTCTACTTTCACGGCCTAGCTACGCAACCCCCTTTAAGCCCATATAAACCCATTTATTGAACCATGATATACATCAGACATATACTATTGGTATCATCATACCAACTACATTTGCAAGGTAATATTATCATGCCATTACAATTCCATTAACTTGGGGCAATGACCCCCTTTGTTCATTAAATCAAAATCATTATGTTTGAATAACCACTGTATATCACGCAATAGTTCCAAAAGTAGTTCAATGTACATACCTTCATATTCAAAACAAGTTTCACAAGATTGGATTGAGGTTATACCAATTAAAATATTCAAAACCATCAATTTGGGGAAATCCACGACCCCCATTCCATTTAACCACACCCATTCACCCTAAATAGTTCAAAACCATCAATTCAAACCACGATTCATTTATAAAAGCCTTGAGGAAAATAATTTCATTTATTGAGGCTCAAAATTCCTCAACCCACATTCATAAACCACAATTAAACCACATGAATAACAATTATAAATACATGACTTAAACAAAATAAACTTTGGGGATGAGTAATATGCCAGGGATATCAAGAATTTCAAAGAGAAATCAATCCTTGGAAGCTCTAATTGCCAATTCTTTAGAAACCTTAGGTGTTCTTGAATTAGGGATTTGAGAGAGAAGAGAGTATGTATTTGATTGATAAAGTGGTGGAAATAACCCTCTTTGGGTGTTTTATGGACGTGGGGTCTAAGTGGAGAAAAAGGAAAAAGACAAGAATCCCCCCACTTAAAAGTGCAGAAAAGGTCGCCCAGTCATCATGGGTCACCTTATGACTCATCACGTCTGACTACGAGTCGTCTCCATGACTTTTAGTCTAAGCAGTAGCTCAGGGACCCCTCACTATTGACCCTACGAGTCACACACTATGACTCGTGAGGTTTCATTATGACATGTAGGGTCTTGGTCATTGTCAAGGCAGAAATATCTAGCATCTTTATTGGTTTGGATACAAGAATCACTATACAACTCATTTAGAGTCTTAAAGACTCGGTGAGTATAGTCGTACTCAAAACAGACACCTTGGGCAACCTCACTGGTCACCCCACGATGGGGGTCCTATGACCCGTATAGTGACCTTGCGACTAGTAAGTAAGTCTTAGGTTGGGCAGTAAGCTCAAAATTAAGGAATTTTCCAGGGGGCCGAAATCCAGGGTGTTACAACTACGGTGTACTAAAAGTAAGTAATTCATTCATCGCATTTTACATAGGTATGATTATGATTATGTTTATGAAGCTAATTCAATTCCATTTTATAATTAGTCTATGTATACTTATTATGAAATTAGTCTATGGAGTTAATTATTCTTTGATTTTTGTTACATGTTTTAGAATTCAAGACAAATTAGAGTGGTATAATACTTATACATTACATGCTACGTATATTACATATAATACATAAGAAAACTAAGTATACGATTATGTTTTACCACCCATAATTTTTTAACTTATACGTTTAGGTGACATCTCATACACATTTAGGTTATAACTTTAACATATAAGCATAACCACTACCATCCATATGCATAATGACCTTATACATTACCTCTATAAGTACCATACTCACCACATACATACCATTATATTTGAAACCTATACTTCAGCTTACTTGGTTAGAGGTTTCAATTCTAATTGCAAATGAATAATGTATAAGAAAACTAAGAATGCGAAACTTATACATTTAGGTGACATCTCATAACATTTAGATGATAACTTATACATATAAGCATATCTCTACACATTACACATCACATTTATAAGTACGATGTGCACCTCATACACAATATATTTGAAACCCATACTTCAGCTTATTTGGTTATACTTTTTTATATTATAGCACAAATTTCAACATCACGTCCCAAAATAACCTCTAGACGTGACTGACACCCACTACCACCACTTGTAGGGAAAACCAATCTTCCTTACACTTTACCAGATAATACACACTAAGATAAGATATGCGCAACTTCAACACATCAATAAATAGCGAATATTAATTCAACAAAATTTCATAATTAAACTATAAATTCAACAATTGCTCAAGAACTAATTCTCTATCCCAAATCCCACATAAGACCATGGTGCATCTAAAATAGAGTTACATGAGTTTAACTTTCATGCATGCAAACCCAATAAAAGAAATATAATTTAAATAGCTAAAGCTAAAATAAAAACCTCCACGAACAATTTAAAGGCTCAGCTCAGCAATAAAACCCTTACGAATGAACTGTCACCCACTAGTTTCACCTTCCACGATAGTATCTACCGACATACAAGTAAGGAGTGATCTATATATAAAATAGAACTCAGTAAGATTATTGGCTCGCTGCTTTAAATTCTACTGGAACAAGTATTAGAAAATACAACAACACCAAGAAGACAAAAATATCATACATAGGAATTCTATCTTAATAGAATGACCAACATGATCCAACAATATTTTATCATGAACTATATATCTCAATACAGTTTATACCAAGTACTTTTCACAATTTGTAATTAAAGTAATTAACCAGCACTAGGAATTTCAGGCAACATACACAATGCACCAAATATATTAGGAGTATACACAATACTCAATAAAGCATACACAATGTACCATATCAAATCAAGAATCATACACAATGCTCAAGGGAAGCATACACAATGCCTTACTAGAACCAAAAAGCATACACAATACTCAAGAAAGCATACACAATGGCCAATATCATAGTACACAGACTTATCACATCACAAAATATTTTATAAAGGGAACTTTAGTATTCTTGAACATAAAGTATATGCGACTTGCCTTGAAGACCATCGATTCTGCCGTGCACTAATTTGTCCCAACACATGGACCAGGCATACAAAAATACAATTTTAAAACAAATTTGAAAAGCAAATACTAAAAGCTTAAAATCTCACTTGTCTCGCTAATGACAAATTTTCCAACCTTGCAACACGTAGAACACCAACCAAACAACCTCCAATGGCCTCAATCTATACAAAAATATTAATGGACGATATTAATTATGCAAGTCAGGTTCAAATCTCGATATCCCTAATTCTTACGCTTCAAGTTAAACCTTATATCTCACACCTTAAACTACAATTTAAAATTACAAATATTTTAATCTTATAGTCCGAATTTAAGTAGGAATCATCAACCCAATATTTTATAACATTATTCTCAAATAGTCCAACTGTGCATAGGGATACTTAGAAGAAAATGTGAAACTTCTGCAATAATACTACTCTAAAGCTAAAAGTGGCTCAAGTTGCAGGTTTTTTCTAGAAAAAGTCCTACCATTATTTTCTCATCATGAATTAGATATTCTTCTAATCGTTATTCCAATTAGTAAGTAATCATGATGTCCTCTTTTAGAAATAGTAGAAAAGTTCAACCGTGACAGTAGAATGCATAGATTCTTTTCCATGACATATTTCATAATCTTATGTTTCATGCATAATTTCACTAACAACTAATCATTGAAACATAATTTAATCCTTTAATCATAATCTAATCATTACAAGATAGAGGTGGAGAATATTTTTTCCCTACAAATCCCAAGAATTACAAATACATATACAACTATTAATATATATAATTTGATGTTAAATTTACCTGAAGCTTTCACAATCTGATTAAACAACCTAACAGATTCCTCTATATCATCTTCAACTCCAATTTCTTATTGTGATCGGTCCTTTCTCTCGGAAATTAAAGAACCAGTTGCCCTAATATATTACCCATTTATGTTACTAAGTCGTGGAATCTAAACAAGTGAAGGGATTTTGACTTTTGGATTTTGGATTGCTCACTTTAATTCTATTAATTAATATTAATAATGCATAATAAATTACCCATTTACCCCTCATTAAAATTCTGAGTTATTATATTCTCCCCCACTTAAAATAACATTCGTCCTCAAACGTGACAATAATCTTACAAGAAATGTCAAATGAGTGAAGAAATCTAACTCGCATGGACAAGTGAAAAATAAGATGAACTATAAACAACCTAGGTAGTTTGGAAAAATAATCTGGAGACACACCAACAAATTCTTGAACAATAGGAACATTGCCAATAGTAACATTCTCATCTCGTGCCTCATGCACAGTAGCAATAAAACCTTAACACCCATGATTAACCATCCAGCATACCTTTACACAAAATATTATCTTTCCTTGAGTCACAGAAGGCATACTTTTCCACATTAAATGTGGTTTTTCAGGAAAATAGAAACGTATAAGCATAGCATAACAATCAATCACAGCATAACATGATGTCAACCAGTCCATAAACATAATCTCTTCAAAGTTAAACATAGGCAACACAAGTAGATCAACTATGGTATCCCGGTGGTCCAACCCCTGATTGAACAGCCTGTGCATCCTATTGATTTTATCCATAAGCACTCTACGAAGTAGCTCTAGCCAGTTGAGCTTAGGCTTGTGCTCCTACAAAATTCCTTTGCACCTGAGTAGTAGCTTGACCAGTACCTAAATCTCCCGTAGGACAAAACTAATTAATATGTCCCTGCTTACCACAAGTATAATAAGTCCTATTTATTCCATAACACGACCACTGTGATTTCTACCACAATTAGAACACCATTGATGTTGACTTGACTGATAGGAACTGTTACCCTTCCTCTGCATCTGTTGTTCACCCTTCTAGCTGCATAACTATTTCTCGAAGACTGCCTCACTGAATCTGACCACGTAGCCCTAGACTGCCCATGATGAAAACTATCATTGCCCTCAGATTGAGCACCACTAAACTCACCTGAATTATGTGTCGTTTTGTTTTCTCGATTAATCTTTTCCATCTCATAATAAAACTCAAAGCGGAGAGTAGTGTCAACCACCTCAGCATAGGATCCATTACGCACATCCCGTATTAAAGAACCACATAATAAGACTTGATCCCATCCACAAATTATCTCACTTTCTCCCTCGAGGCTATAATAAAAAATGAAA
Organism: Capsicum annuum; assembly: GCF_002878395.1. NCBI lineage: Eukaryota > Viridiplantae > Streptophyta > Magnoliopsida > Solanales > Solanaceae > Capsicum > Capsicum annuum. The sequence continues at coordinate 160,459,486 of NC_061111.1, read as the reverse complement.
CATATTTGGATAATTCAGTGAACTTAGCTTCGTACTCAGTAACTACCATAGATCCCTATTGCAGGTCATTAAACTGATGTCTCATATTATCTTGTTTGCTCAATGGAATAAATCTATCCATAAACATGGCTGAAAACTCTGACCAAGTGATCGGTTATAGCCCTACTTGTTTGCTTCTCAATGTGGAAGTCCACTATGCCTTGGGAGACCCTAAGAATAGAAAAGTGATAAACTCCACATCACAAGTCTCCTTTAATCCCAAAGTAGTCAACATCTTCTTACAACGATCAATAATTTTTTTAGGCTCAATAGTAGCTGGTGCAACATCAAACTCTGATAGCTTAAGATCCATGAAAATTTTAAGCTCTTTGGGTTTCCATATAGCTGCAATTGAATGATCAACTAGCTTAGGTGTATAAGTAGCTGCAACATTCAACTGAACTTGCATCTGCATTTGTGAAGTAGCCTAAGGAGTTGGAACTCCAACTTGAATAGGCACTAGTGCCTCTAACACATTCAACAATCTCATCACTACATCTGCAGGTAAAGCAACAGTAGGTACAACAGTTGGTGTTGTTGGTGGAGCATCCCTAATAACCTAATCTTGCACTTGCTCAGAAGCAATAACACGGGGCTGGACTACATTCCTAACTCAAAGCTGAGGACCGGTCTGTGCCCTAGTTTGAGTCCTATTCGGATGAGACCCAACTTGACCACCACCACGGCTAGAACCATGTCCAGCACTACATTCAGCAGGTGCATTAGATCTATTAGCAGAGTAAGAACTATGTCTCTTAACTATCTGTGAAACAATATTCAAAGGTTAGACTCAATTCAACTCAGCGCAGAATAATGAATGAAAAAAGAGAAAACTTCCTAGATGTTCAGTAGCCTCAAGGTCATAAGCATGGGGACCAACATACCTATGAACAAGAATCTACTAAACATTGCTCCATGAACTGGGACCTACAACCTAGGCTCTGATACCAAACTTGTCAAGTCCTAAAATAATCTCTAGACGTGATTGACACCCGCTAACACCACTTGTAAGGAGAACCAATTTTCCTTATACTTTTCCAGATATTAAGCACTAAGATAAGATATGAAACTTCAATGCATCAATAAATAGTGAATATTAATTCAACAGGATTTCATAATCAAACTATAAATTCAACACTTGCTCGAGAACTAATTCTCTATCCAAATCCCACACTAAGATCATAGAGCATCCAAAATAGAGTTACATGAGTTCAACTTTCGGGCATGCAAACCCAATGAAAAGAAATATAATCTAAATGGATAAAGCTGAAACAAAAACCTCCACGAATAATGCAAAAGCTCACCTCGACAATAGAATCCTTACGAACGAACCGTCACCCACTATTTTCACCTTCCACAATAGTATCTACAGACATACAAGTAAGGAATGAGCTATATATAAAATATAACGCAGTAAGATCATTGGCTTGATGCTTTGAATACTTTTGAAACAAGTATTAGAAAATACAACAATTCCAAGAACATAAAAATATCATACACAGGAATTCTATCTTAATAAAATGACTAACATGATCCAACAATCATTTATAAAGAACTATATATCTCAATATAGTTTATACCAAGTACTTTTTATAATTTGTAAGTAAAGTAATTAACCAACACCAGGAATTTCAGGCAACATACACAATGCGCCAAATATATCAAGAGTATACACAATACTCAGGGAAGCATATACAATGTCCCATATCAAATCAAGAAGCATACACAATACTCAGAAAAGTATAAACAATGCCCCAATCTCATAGTACACAAATATATCACATCATAGAATATTTTATAAAGGAAATTCTATTATTCTTGAACATAAAGTATATGAAACTTTCCTTGAAGACCACCGATTCTTCCAAGCACACACTCATCCTAACACAAGGACAGGGCAGACAAAAACACAATTTTAAAATAAATTTAAAAACCTAGAACTCAAAGCTTAAAGTCTCAGTTACCTCGCTAATGACAAATTTTCCAACCTTGCAACACGTAGAACACCAACCAAACAACCTCCAATGGCCTCAATCGGTACAAAAATATTAATGGATGATATTAATTATGCAAGTCCAAGTCTCAATATCCCTAACTCTTAAGTTTCAAACTTTAATATCTCACACCTTAAACCATAATTTAAATTTACAAATATTTTGATTTTATAGTCCTAACTTAATTAGGAATCATCTACTCAATATTTTATAACTTTATTCTCAAATAGTCCAACCGTGCGTAGGAATCCTTAGATGAAAATGTGAAACTTCCGTAAAAATACTACTTTAAAGCTAAAAGTGGCTCAAGTTGCAGGTGTTTTTTTTAGAAAAAGTCCTACCATCATCATTGACTAATGATTACACTAACAACAATCATTATCTCATCATGAATTAGATATTCTTCTAATCCTTATTCCAATTAGTAAGTAATCATGATGTCTTCTTTTGGAAATGGTAAAAAAGTTCAACCGTGACAGTAGAATACATATCTTCTTTTCCATGACATATTTCATAATTTCATGTTTCATGCATAATTCCACTAACAACTAATCAATAATTTAATTCTTTAATCATAATCTAATCATTATAAGATAGAGGTGGAGAATCTTTTTTTTCTGCAAATCCCAAGAACTACATATACATATACCACTGTTAACATATATAATTTGATGCTAAATTTACCTATAGCTTTCACAATTTGATAAAACAACCTAACAGATTTCTCTATATTGTCCTTGAACTCCAATTTCTTGTTGTGCTCGATCCTTTTCTCTCGAAAATTAAAGAAACAGTTGCCCTAATATATTACCCCCTTATGTTATTAAGTCGTGGAATCTGAACAAGTGAAGGAATTTTGACTTTTGGCTTTTAGATTGCTTATTTTAATTCTATTAATTAATATAAATAATATAGGCTAAATTACCCATTTACCGATCATTAAAAGTCAGAGTTATTACACGTATCCATAAAAATTTGAACAACTGATTGTAAAAGTAAAAGGAGACAGATTAAAACAGAACATGCATGGCAATGACTGAATCAAGCTTATAACAAATTCCAGATTGATTACATGATAATAAAAATTGGTGAAAGAAAATTAAATACTTTTCATACTAATCAGCATTAAATTAAAGAGATAACATCATTGGTTCATGATATGCATAACATCATTGGTTCATGAAATGCAAAATTTATGTCTTATTTGAAAAACAATCGCAGGTGCGTCTGTTGTGACATGCACGACCATATCAACCACAACAGTTTGAGCTTAATGTAAGAAATTCACTTAATTTTTTTTCTTCCATTTCTTTGACCTTCCTAGTGATCTTCTGTACTTTGGCGACAATACTTCTTCATCTTCTGCAATTTTAGGTGCATGAAAATCCTTCATGTCTAGCATCAGAATAATTAAAACTTCATATGTATTAACTATAGAATTAGGATATAGTAATCAGAGTTGTAAGGACCAATGTCATCTATATTTTGCTCTTCAAAACTGCAATTGCGTAAGGGCAAGGATTTCATTAATTTGATACCTCCACAATTACAAGTTCCACGATTCAGATGGATAATGTACCGTCTACCAGATTCATATACATAGTAGAAATAGTTTGCAGCAGCCTTAACCTAATAAACGTACAGACAACCATATATTTAGCAAAGATATGAAATTTAGTTTCAATTAATTTTTTTTAATAAAATAAAACTATTAAAGGGAAAATGTCTAGATGTATATCTTAGAACATACCATCATCCAATAAGTTTATGCATCCTTAAGAATTAAAATTTCCTCAAACCTCCTTCCTAAGATCGTCTTTGTATTCGATGTTATTCTCTATTTTTAGAGTTTCATGCTCCAAACAAAATTCTTACTTCTTCAAAAAAATCCTAAAATAGGCAGTTCACGTGCCTCTATCGAACAATAATTTATACATTTAACAATATTAGAAGTCATCATCCTACCTCTATTTATTGATGAATAAAATCGAGATCATTTTTCATAACTAGCTTATTCTAGGTAATCCTTAATCCTATGATCCACCTTAGCAACCTTGGTCATAAGGTAATCGAAATCCTATAAGTTTTTGCCATAGAATAATATAAGTCACTAAGTTTGCCATTGCTTTTGAGTGAGTTCAAACCTTTCTCAACAAATGCCAAATACATGCTAGATGGGGGACATTAGGATACACACTACTCACACTTTTTATGATGCTTTCATTGTGATGTGATACAACATACATGTTGTTCTGTTCTCCAAATACATTCCTAAACTACTGAAAAAATCACGTACATGAATAGTCATTCTCGGAATCTACAACCTCGTAAGCTATTGAAAAAATACAACCTAATTCAAAAAAGAAAAACAAAGAATAATTTATGCACAATATTTTCCCCAACATTTATTAATGTATAATATATAAATAAAAATAAACACATACAAAGATAATAACACTGAATAATTATTAAACATATAATCAAATCAATAATAAGTATGATACCTGCACCATGGAGTGTCCTCACCAAAAGAAAAGTTTCTTTGTACAGTACACTCAAATGGGCACCTCAACGACTACTACAGGTCTGCAAAATTGAAACCCCTTATCATTGGATGTAATGCAATAAACAAACACTTGAACTCATTGTCAGCTACCTTATGTATCCTAATGTGCGAGTCAGGATACATTGTGTTTAGCATATGAATGTATCGTGGCATTTTTCAATATCCATCGACCGGACCACCTCTAAGCATCTTTATTTTCTGCTCTTTAGCTCGTCATGTAATTGATATCTAATCCATAAAAAACTTTAATTTCTTCAATTATGTCTCTCGATGTGTGTATTCTCTTATGATTAACTAACTTCGAAGATGTGAAATCGCTTACAAAAGTTGTTGTAGCCAATAAAATTTTTAGAATTCTATCACTAACTAGGCAAGTATGTTCAGAATCAAATTGCCATGTCATAAAAACATTCGATTTATGCAAACTAGATGCCTTCAGGATCCACTTGCAATCTTCATTACGATAATGAAGTACATAATTGAAAGAATAATATTTAATCAGAATATTGTAGGAAGAATTGAGGTTATATACATGTTTTTAATTTCAACAATAGTATTCATTATTATTATTTTATAACAACACATGTAATTAATCTCACAACATATATATGTATTTAATCTCACATTATGTAACAGGAAGAGCTTTTAGGTTTATTGTTACATAATTGTATTTGTAAACAGACTCACTATACATAAAAGTTAAATGTATAAGGTTCCTTATATACTACAATTAGGAGCAACTGAAAAGGTATTCATTAATGTATTAAGGCCCTACAACCATATACATAATGTTGGTTGTTTGTGGCTCTAAACATATATGTATATGATTCATCCAAATAGTACTCATTATACGTACTAATTAAGTGTATTTAATCTCACTATATGTAACAGGTTGAGTTCTAGACTTATTGTTACATAACTGTATTTGTGAACAGGCTCCTCATATATATCAACTAAATGTATAAGGTTCCTTATACATTACAACATTGAGTATCTGGAAAGACATTTATAATGTACTAAGGCCCAAAAACCATATACACAATATTGGTTGTTTAAGGTTATTCAAGCAAAAAACACATATGTATATGGTTCATCCAAACATGCATGAGTATGCTCATCTAAAATACTATCGAACAACATCACATATTTGTATAACAGATTAATGTGCATTTAATATATCAAATCACGAAAATGTAACAACTTTACTTTATACTGCTAAAAAATAGATTAGTATCATACCTTTCTTTATCAGATCATTTAGTTCTGAAATTAAAGTCATTTGTTAATGCATATTTTGTTATTACAGAAAAGAGTCATGTTATCCTTATAAAGTTGATTAACCTTAAATTTTGTGTTCTTGCTATCCGTAATGAATTTTTTATTTCAAACTCGGGTACGTATAATGAGTACTGATTTTGTGATTCAACAACTAAAAGAGCAAGCGCATTCATTTTAATTCCTTTAACACAAACGACCGCTCCAGTTTCGCAGTCAAACTCTATCTCTTCTTTCGACTCATTCGATGTCGTTACACACAAAGGATACATCACAAATCCGAAAAAACTTTTCTTCAACTCCACATACACCCTTACTCCATTATCATTTCTTACAATAATTGGTAAAGAATTACCTTCTACGACATACCGGAGACATCAATTTTCTTCCTAGATTCATGAATATCTAATTCTTATGCAATCGCCGAGATCAACCTCAAATACGAGATACTTTTCACAACAACAATATCATCACTTTATATTGTTCATATAGTATTTCGAATTGCCAAACACCAAAATTCCTCAAGAGAATTACGATATTCATATTGTTAATAAAGAGCTTCAAGAGCACGAGAATTAATTGCTTGGAAAAACAATAACAATTTTGAGCAATGAAATTTTTGTGCTATTTGGGATTTTTTGAATTTGATTTGGTGTTCCTGATTTCAAGGTTCCATTAATCACTATTTCAATAAGTGGCATTAATTGTGCAACAAATTAAAGATGGATGATTTATTTTCATAATTAACGTTAAAACGGTTACTACATATACATAGGTTGTAGTGTATACTAGTGATCAGCAATGTATAAGAATACAATGAAAATCTGGGAGAGAAAAACAATAATTAATAAATCTGAGAGAAAGGGTAATTAACTACCTAAAATATAGAATTTATGTTGTTTACACAATAATAAATAGGAAAACTTGAACGAGATGGATGATTAATTGAGTTTGATTTTGTCATGCCTAATAAAAATTATATCATTGTATATCACACTTTGTCAGTAAATAAAAATGATTATTTAACCTTTACTTGTCACTGGATGGATATTAATTTTGTGATACAAAAATGTACTCTTGTTTTTTTATATGATGAAGATCGTAAACATACTGGAGATTTTATTGTTGATTCTATTGTTAAAGTTGCCAGATTTTATGGAATAAAATCTTATGTATTGCTTTTGATAATGCTTCTAACAACAAGACTGCTATAAAAAGGTTAAAATCTAAGTTATCTCCTTCATTGCCTGAAATTTTTCATATTAAGTGTGTGTGTCATATATATGATTTAATTGTAAAAGATGGTCTTGAGTTTTTTGAGTTTTATATTGAAAAAATCCGTCCTGTTGTTGGTTTTATTCAAGGAAATAATCGTAGATTGAAAATTAGAGAATTTAAAGTTAAATGTCAAGAAAATGTACTTGCACCGATATTGATGCCTGAGGAAATTGATATTAGATGGAATTCTACGTATGATTTTTTAAAAACTTGTTATAAATATAGAGCTCCTATTACACTAGTTTTTAACCAACATTGCGGTTCATTTGTTGATTCAGTTGATTGCATGCTTCATGATTCTGATTGGGTTGTAATTAATGATCTTGTTAAGTTTTTAGAAAAAATTTATGTAGCTACGGTTGAATTTTACGGTGCTTATTATCCTACTGTTTGTAATATTTTGGCATATATAGCCGATATCTCTGGTTTGCTCAAAGAATATAAAAATAAACAAGGTTATAAAGAAGTTGTTGGCGCCATGTTTACTAAATTTAAAAAATATTTTTTCCTGATTCCCCCTATTTACTTGGTTGGTGCTATGCTAAATCCATGCATGAAATATAATACTATGTGTCACTTTAGTATTATTATTTATGCTAACTTAGAAATAAATACTAACAATGATTCTGAACAAATACAACCTGATTTGTGGACGGCTATGGGTGATGTGGATGAATACATAGAAAAATTATATAATCACTATGTTGATTTAGTTGATTTAGCCATACCTACAAATATCACTCCAACTGTCGCTCCTCATCCTCCCGAGGAGCCACCATCTTCTAAAAGGCCGGCACATAGTGGTTTTCCTGATTCTTTTTATGATTTACCTTGTTGGAACAGTGTTGATGACAGAGCTTACACATCAACTTATCGGGAAGATCTGAAATATTATCTTCGGTAGCCGTCAGAGGATCGCAGACGATGGATCAACACGTTGGATTGGTGGAGGAGTAATGAAACACAATATCTTGTGCTTTCAAGATTAGTTAGAGATATCTTGAATGTTCCAATGTCAACCGTTGCATCAGAGAGCGCCTTTAGTCAGGGACGACAGCAGCTTGGAGAAAACTGACACTCATTGGGAAGCAATGCAATGAAAGTTCTAGTTTGCCTCAGAGATTGGATTAGAGCGGAAAGAAGAAACCAAGGAATGGAACCGGAACCGAACAACGAGCAGAAACTTGAAGAAATTATGTCTTCACGGGAGAACTCAGCAGAATGAAGTCCAATGCATGATTTTGCCCCCGTTGACTTTGACTATCCTATGCAAATTTCCGTTAATATTAACATGAATGAGTTGGAAAAAATAATTCATAATTTGTAGATTTTTCATTCATGTAAATTATAAATTATGGATCATTTCGCAATCAATAAAATTCAACATTCATTCACTCCTTAGTTCTTACTTTGTAATTTTTTTCATTTAATGATTTAAATTAAATTTATAGTTTAAATTAAAAACTTACTTCTGATATATTATTAATTTACTACCAAGTATTATTAATTTATTATATTAAGTAGCATATATTTTGTATATTTGTGTATAT
>NC_061111.1:160446262-160447784 GCF_002878395.1 Capsicum annuum | reverse complement strand
AAAAAAGTACATGTGATAGTTTATATAATTTAAAAAACTCGCTACGAGAAGAACAACACAAGATAATAAATAACATTGAAAATCTAGAATTAGATATACATTACAGTACAATTAGGATAAATTATTATACAGAAATCTGTAACTCTGCAATTACTACAGGTAAGAGTTAATTTTCAGTGATATATAATCTTAGTTAATCTCAAGATTATAATTTTATTTTAACTATAATTTTTTTAAGAGTTGCTTTAATTATGATAGTACCGCCACTGCCCATCACCACTTGCCCCACAAAACTAATTAAAACCAAAAAAGAAATAATACATCAAGTTATAACTTATATGAATGACATTTATATAAAATACTAGATACCGAAGGCCTGTGCTTTTTTGTCTTAATTTTGTGATGTAAATAGAATTTTGATAATTAATTATATTTTTAATATGTTTTAAAATATTTTAATTTGTTAACAACTATAATTTATAATAATTTTTATGTCATTTTCAAATAATATATGTTACTTTTCTTTTTCAAAATTTTATTGCATTGATAGCCAATTATATATTTAAAATATATTAAAGTTTTAATTATTATGATTTATAATACTTTTTTGTTATATTCCAATTTAAGTAGTAATTATATGATTTCCAGAGCCCAAAATATATTTTATATCTTTTAATTTTTTAAAGTTGTTAATTATTGTGATTTGTAATATTTTATACGTATTTTTTAAAAAAATATATAACAATTTAATTTTTTTTTAGACATTTTAAGTTGTTAACTATTAAAAATTATAATACTTTTATGTAATTTTAATTAGTATATGTTACTTTCCTTGTCGAAACTTTTGTGATATTGATACTCAATTATATTTTTATAATATTTTTTTGCTATTCGAATTTAAGTGGCACTGATATAATTTTGAGAGTCCACCAAATATTTTATATCTTTTAAATTTTTTTGAAGCTGTTAATTATTGTGATTTATATTATCTTTTACGGATTTTTTTAGTCTCAATTTATGTGATACAAATAAAATTTAGATAATCATTTATATTTTTACTATATTTTTAGATATTTTAAGTTGTTAGCTATTGTAATTTACAATACTTTTTTGTCATTGTAATTTACTATTTTAAGTCGTTAGTTATTGTAATTTATAATACTCTCTCCTTGTTCAAACTGTGACATTGATAGTCAATTATATTTTAAAAATAGTTTAAGTTTTTAATTATTGAGATTTATAATATCTTTTTTTCTATTACAATTTAAGTGACATTGATATAATTTTGTGAGTCAACCAAATATTTTATATATTTTAATTTTTTAAACTGTTAATTCTTGTGATTAATAGTATTTTTTACGTATTATTTTGAAATGAGAAAATGGCCAAAAAAGCTCCCAACCTTTGCCCCAAATCTCAACTACACACTTATACTTTGCGGGGGTCCTATGACCCCCTGAACATTTTAAAAATGGAATTATTACACCCCTAAAGGCTTATGTGGCAAAGAAAGTGTATCTCA